>NC_141055.1:60322502-60401190 GCF_041138505.1 Cibotium barometz
GTGTGTGTGTGTGTGTGTGGGTTTGATTGTTTTAAAGCAAAGTGTGTGTGTGTGTGTGTGTAAGAGAGATAAATAATATAGTTGTTTGAATAAGAAAAGTGTGTGTGGAGATGCATGCATGTTTGAGATAGAGTATTTAAAAACTTTTTTAAAATTATTATTATTTATTTGATTACCAAGTGTGTGTCTGTGTGTGAGAGAGAGTGTGAAATAGTTTAGTGTGTTTGTGTTTGTGCTTGGGGTGTGATTGTGATTGTGTGCGTGTGTGATTTTATCTGTCTATGTATTTATATGTGTTTGTATTTATGTATACAAATATATGTATATATATATACATACATACAACACACATTTATTTACTTACATTATTTTACACACACACACACATACACACACAGAGAATGTCATCAGATACATTCACATGTACAACCCTTTGACTATTTGGCATGCGTATGCATTGCTCCTGTTCGACATCATTAATCTTCACCACCTCCACAAAAAGCCTTTGGTTTCCATCACCTGCCATCTTCCAAGTCAACCATTCAACAACATCACGGCATTCTATAGCTTAGTACCATTTGCATCCAACTGCTCAGCTATTAGAGCACGCTTTATCATAACACCCGCCATCTTCCAAGTCAACCATTCAGCAACATCACGGCATTCTATAGCTTAGTACCATTTGCATCCAACTGCTCAGCTGTTAGAGCACGCTTTATCATAACACCCGCACCATCATGCTCTCCCTTACCATGCCTAGTACCAAAGTAGTTCCATAGCATTCATCTGTGGTGGTTAGTGAATAGTACCTGTAATAACCAAAACAACAAAATTTGTTAATTACATAATAATACTGGTTTTTTACATATAGAGACTGTGTTAAAATAGTACAACACAAACTAACACAGAGTACTACCATAGACTAACACAAACTAACATAGAGTACTAACATAGTACTACCACAAACTAACACAGAGTACTAACACAGACTAGCACAGAGTACTACCACAGACTAACACTGAGTACTAACATAGTACTAACACAGAGCAACACAAACTAACATAGTACTTACACATAGTACTAATATAGTATACATAGTACTAACACAGACTAGCACAGAGTACTACCATAGACTAACACACAGTACTAACATAGTAGTAACACAAACAAACAAACACCTTACACAATGAAGTAAAATGGTCGTGCTGCCTTAAATTGAGATGCTGCTCCATCCGACCAAATCCAGTGCCTTGTAAACTTTAGTCCTCAGAAGATGTTGATAATGAAGCTTAAAACAATGTTGAACGAACAATGTGTCATGTTGTTTATCATCTGAAATATAAAAGATGAATTGCTGTTTTAAATTTCCATCCTCCTTCCAATAGTAAATTTGTACCAATATTGTACACTGGTCACTATACCAATGCACGGAGTGGATTTCGGATTGCACCTTGAAGGTATAATTCTCGGCAAAGTCAACAACAGACATCACCACATCATCTGACAAATTCTTCAAGCATTCTTTGAATTGAGAATTTTGCCAATAACTTTGAAAGTTCTGGGAGACGAACACATTCAAATGCTGCAAAAATAGTGGGATAATGTCTTTTGTAGGTGTCTCCTTGTAGACTTGTTTTATGCGTTTCCTTATTGGACCTTTTCCTATGTCCTCTGTGACATACTCATAAGTATTCCACTTTACCAGTTCTTAATTTACTACATCAAGCTCACGAGGACAAAAAAAAGGTTTCGAACAGTTCTTACATGTTTGCAGTAAGCATGCAAGCTTGTGCCACTCAGTTGACTCTTCCTTTGGGCATACTATTGACCTCCACAATTCTGACACTGAAGAATAGGTGGCTGCATAGGCATTGCACTTTTCCTCCTCATTCGGCCTGCAGACCATACACAAGCAATCACATGTATCTCCATGTAATGATTTTGCATCGGTCCTCATGGAATTCACAGCAAGCCACATTAAATCAATTCTTGTATGGTAAACACAACAGCACGTGTTTCTCTCCTTAAGTTTTCCCAAGTTTGCATTAGAAGAGATGCTTCAGGCTCTAAAAAGCACGAAAGCAGATGTTAATGGAGGGATGCTGTTCTTTGAAGTTCATGAAGAATTCTGCCATAACCAGAACAAAAAATTTACAAAATCAAGAGTTAGTAAGTATGAACTCTGATAGTACCAATAGTAGTTTCAGTGGTTTTAGTGTTGATACTACTAGTACTAATAGTACTATTAGTTTAAATCATACTAATAATCTGAATAATTTGGAGAAGAAGATCAAAGAGGTAATATCATGTTGAAGATAATAATGATGTATATAGTGCCCTTGACTCCCTTTGGTAGAAGCATAAAGCAAAACTTGGCCAGTGTGATTAGTTTAGGTGCTGAAGGGAGTTTTGATTGATGTATCTCTTCTAATGCAAGATTTTGTCTACACTTGGATAGAAATTTAAGGAGACAAATTTCCTTTCCTAAGAAAAAAATAATGGTAAGCTCCAAGTAATGGCTGGGATGAACTCTGTAGTTTTTTTGACTTATCTGCTACCTACAGACATCCTTCTTTTTTGGAGACACCCTTGTGTTGCTTGTCCAAAATTGAATGACAGAGTGAACAACCTCTTCACTTAGACAATCATTCCTGCATTTGCGACCTTCTCCCACCCATTTGAACTGCTTAGCTTATACATTGCCACAATGTTTTTTCAAATTTCTTGGTTGGATACCAAGGGCTTTAATAACTCTCTTATCACTGTATTGTTTTTTTGCCACATTGTTAGCAACCAAGTGAAGTGCTGCTCTCTTTGCAACTAGCTTATCTGCACTTTCCATGCCTTTGACCATGCTTAGTGATGTCTTTATGTTCTCTACAATCGCCTCCGAAATCATCTGGTTAGGAAACAATGTCTTCTTCACAATTTATTATAGTTCTGGATGTCGTAAAATCCTACCAAGAATTTCTGATCATCCTTCTCTGTCAAAACTGCTAGTAACATTGAGGAAGTAATGCACTATAGATAATGCAAGACCATGCTTATTCCTGTCCAAGCACTTTGTGAATATCCACCTGATGATCCCGCGGACATGCATGCCTCGGACACGCATGGCTTAGTTGAATGTTCCATACAAATGAGATATCTAGAGAGAGAACAAGCGGGGAAGGGGGAGAGACAGAGGAAGAGGCAGAGAGAGAGGGGGGAGGGGTAGAAGAATGGTAGTGGTAGAGTAGGAGAGAGCTTCTGAGAAATGAGACTCATGCAAATCAGGGAAGATCGAGCACTCAATGAAGTCGAAGCGAACTACCATGCATGTCCAAAATTTCTTGAATTACGGGAGGATCTCTATTTTTAGAGTTCTAAATTTTCTTGCTATGGATCTTTATTTAGTACTAAAAGTATGCTTAGTTTCCATCAATTTTTTACCAAAAACACTACTAAATGGGTACACCATACCATGCTTTCACCCTGGAGTAGTTTTGTCAAATCTACTACAGATGGGTGTGCAGATACACAAGAAAGCATCTACGGGCTTCACTTCAGTGACATCGATCTTTACATCTTACGAGTAAAATTTCTACTCAATTCTGGGACTATTGTTGTTACTGCTAGCCATATCTCAACACTCCCCCTTCTGGAACTATTGTTGTTACTGCTGCTGGCCATATCTCAACACTCCCCCTTCTGGGACTATTGTTGTTACTGCTAGCCATATCTCAACACTCCCCCTCGAGCTCAACTCCATCTCATGTACACCAAGCGAACCCCTGAATCTGTGGAGCTTCTCTGTACCCAATGCTTTGGTGAAGATGTGAGCGACCTGATCCTATGTGTGGTGCTGACATAAACAAGGTCAACGTCTCCTGCCAAAACCTTCTCTCTGACAAAATGGTAGTGAACCTCTATATGCTTCGTGTGCGAGCATGAAAAATTGGGTTCCTGGCCAACTGTATACTGATAATGTTGTCTCACAGAAAATGAAAACTTGTCTATCCACCACTGATAGACCCAAATCTGCACGTAGCTTTCTCAACCAAGCTACCTCACATGCTGCCATAGCAGCACCTCTGTACTCGGCCTCTGTACTGGATAGAGCAACTGTAGGCTGCTTCTTAGTGCTCCAAGTCATAGCAGCACTCCCCAAAGAAAACATGAAGCCACTAGTAGATCTTCTATCTGAGATACTACCAGGCCTCAGCATTTTTGTACCCATGTACACATATCTCTGTCCCAGTTTCATAAATAGTCCACAATGCAAAGTAGACCTCACATACCTCAGTATGCGTCTCAATGCATCCAAATGCGGCTTCCGAGAAACCTGCATAAACTGACTCACAAACCCAACAGCATAGCTCAAATCTAGCTTGGTGATCGTCATGTAGATCAAGCTTCCTACTATGCATCTATACATAGTAGGATCCTCCAAAATCTCTCCTGAATCTGCACTCAACTTGCCATTCTAATCCAATGGCACTGAGATAGGCTTACAGCCTGTCATACCATACTTGGACAACATGTCCAAGCCATACTATCTCTACAGTAATCCAATACCATGTGGTGACCTAATCACCTCAATGCCCAAGAAATATTTGAGCTCCCCTGTAACATACCCACCTTCACTAATAAAGAAATGTTCATGTAATAGATAAATTTATGAGTTTTTATGATATAAAAATCAATGATTTTATTATTTGAGTCATTTCTACTTAGAATCTTCAAATTTTGAACCCAAATTTAGTATCTACGTGTGATTTTACCCTAATATAGGATTTTACAGCATCCAAAACGGACACCGGATCAAAGCTTATACGTAAATTTCAGTCATTTTAGTTAAAAAACGACGACCTTTAAACCTTAATAAATGCACAACCGGGCATCCGATTGATGAACGGTCTGAATCCCAACGACCAAGAGAACCTCCCGGATTAAAAAAAAATTCGTCCCCCGGGGCGATCTGGCACGCAAATTGAGGCGGGCATCCCAAATTTGGGAACCCTGCCCCAAAATTTAGACCGTACACACTTACCAGGGTGCCCGTACGATGGCCGCACAAGAACCAAAGGACGGCCACCCACTGTGTGGTCCACACGTACAGCTACGTGGACACCCATGCTGCCCCAGACCAGATATGGTACATGCGTACCACTCCTTTTCTTGATAACTGACACCGTACCTTTACCCTAGACCCATGCAGACCATTGATCCATAGCCTTTAACGGTACACCATTCTTTCGTCCTTGCTTTGCGCAGCGCTCGTAACCAGACCCCACAACTATATAAACCCCCGGGGTGCTCCATAGGCAACACGCATTTTTGCGCAGCGTATGCCCTGTTGTACCGCCATCTGTCCCTGTGTAGTGTACTTGCCATAGTACAGCCACCCCTCTCACACCCCCTCATTTGCCTCTTTTCAGAAAAGGTAAATTTTCCTCCATCCCTCTCTTGCTAGAAGAAGGCAGTGTCCTTAACTCTTCTTCCCCCCCCCCTCCCCCCCGTGTGAATAGACTTACAGCAGCCCTCAGCCCTTCTCCCCTTTTGCAAAACGTTTGTGTCTTAAGGACATCTCACAATCCCCCCCCCCATTTGCGTAGACTTTAATAAGAGGTTTTTGCCTTAAGAAAGGGTTTATGCGCTATAGTCTTTTGCTCATACCGTGAGCAAACGATCTTAGAATTGAGATCAGACTGAAGCATTTCGACCGCGGCACCGAGCCTTGCAAGTCAACATCCAAGATGGCCCCATCCTGGAAACGTCAGAATATTACCTCGAGAGGACCTCGAGAGGAGCGTGTAATAACGAGATTAGGGAAGATGCTCCTGATGCGGCTCCAACCCTCCCTTTTCAAGCTCCTCAAGGAAATGGTGGCCAGGTTCACTTGGTTATATTTTAAAGAAGAGTTTTTTTTATATTAGTGCTAATAAATGTGTTTTTTTCCTTTTAAAAATAATGACAAAATTGTATGAAGTTACGAATTGTGTGATGCTGTATTCAATAAATTGCATTGAAATTGTTATCTTTAAAGAGTGCAAGTTTTTCCTAGCTTCAATGCTAACTCCATTCCGTGCTTGTGTAGCCGGGCGGCGTCGTTAGCAAAGCCCGGGAATGGCCCAAGGTATCCCTCATACCATTGGGAGAATAAGGTTCGCCGATTGAGGCGAGAGGTTATGATGCTGCCTAGTTCTGAGGGCCCAGGCTAGTGCAGTAAATAAGCCCACCCTAGTGTGCAGACATCCCTCTGAGGGACGGGAGGATCGAGCGATGGAGCCTGAGAGGGCGACAGGCCCCGGCTTGAGTTCTCACCAGTGGTGGCCAATGATGAGGTGTATGGTCCCGTAGGGTTTTGCCCAGCATGTAGAGGCTGGAAGGCCAAATTCTAGATCATCGGTAGAATAAAGGAAAAGAATAAGAGAGCCGGTTTGGCTTGTATGGAATTGATTCATGTATAAAATTTATATATATATATCTTGTCTTTGGCATGATTGTATTGTGTAAAAAGGCTGTTTTAACAAACCTTGTGAAAAGGGCCTTAATTAAGGAACATGTTTATTTATGTCAAACAGTGTGGTAGGATTAATTAGAAAACAAATTGACGCGTGAGTAGGGTGGAAAGTGGGAGGATGGAATGCCCCGACGGCACCATCCTACGGACGGGTGGACCCGATTAGTCGGGTAGCTTTCCAACAGATTAAGTGAAAGCCCTACGCTAGATAATTAAGTTCTTGGGCAACTCTATTCTAGAAGACTAGGTCAGCGGCTGTGCCTTGCATGGATGAGGAAAAAAGCGTTGACTCTAGAAATCAAGTCTAGTAGTTGCCCAATTTATGGATAAATTATCTATGGGTGATTTGACTTTTAAAAGATCACGCTTCCGCTGTGGGATAGGACTAGGTCTTACCTATCTCTACATGGTCAAGGTGTCGATAAATAGAAAATTTTCTCTAAGTTAAGACTTAGTGGACTATCTTAAGTGTTTTCCTATTTTAGAAGGGTCCCGGGAACCTTACAATTGGTATCAGAGCCGATCTTAGCTCCTAGGAATTGCCATTTAAGGACTATTTTGCAATGAATGTTTTACCTAACATAACGCTAATTAATAAAAACATCCTACTAAAACAAACAAGTTGAATTGATGTTTGAATGATTGTAGGAAGAGGAAGATGCCTACTCGAAGTTTCTAGTTTTCCAATGCATCTTCGAGACTGCTAGTCACTCCTCAAATTTCGAGTTCCATGACACCATGGTGCAGATACTAGAGAAGATGTCCCTCCATCATTTCTCTTGTATTGAAAGAGGATGGGGTAGAGATTTTTGGAGTCGTGGGCCGAGATATTTCTTCATCCTAGCAGATCAAATTGGGAATCTTACCACCGACCTAAAGCAGATTCGTTGGATTGAAAAGTTGAAGATGATCCGTTTATTTTGGTTCGTCGGTACCCCCAGGGCCGACACCTCTGTGACTATAGATGGGATTCGCATACCTCAAGATCACTGGGAGTATGACCAAGTGAGTGATGCAGATCTTACCTTGCTGATAGAGTAGCTGTGTTGGGATCTACCCCAGTCGAGAGTCTACCACCCTTACCATCAATTTTTAGAGCCTTAGAAACTACAGCGAAACCCCCATATTTCACCTATGTGGACCACTCTACCCTTATGTCATAGTCAAGCTTAGGAATTTCCCTTGATGGCAAATAAGACTAATTATATTAGTCTCAGATCTTTGTAATAAAACTCGTCCTTGTAAATATTTTGAAATAAAATGATTTCAATGTTTTACTCTCCAAAAATAAGCGTTGTGCAAATATGAATCTTGTAATCTTAAAAATTATTTTTACAATGATGGCCAAGACGATCACCCTCCACTTCCCAATGCGCTTTACACTGATACCCAAGAGAAGAAGCTCCTACTCACAAGAAAATGCAACCTCCTTCCTTTAAAGGAGAAGGTTCAAAGGTTGAGAAGGATGTGGAAGTCTGGATTGAGGCGATGGATGATTATTTCTCTGTCTCGCCGGTACTAGAATAGCAAATCAGTCTATGCTTACACAGTTTCGCCTCATCGGAGATGCTAAACTCTGGTGGAAACAGTGGTGCCGTGACAAGGAAGTCACCGAGCATTCTCAAACATGGGAAGACATCAAGCAGGCACTAAAGGAAAGATATCTTCCCCCATCCCATGAATCCATAAAGATGAATGAGTTTTTTAGTCTTCAGCAGTGCAGCTTAACTCTTGAGGACTACTATTCCAAATTTATCTCTTTGAAAGTATGCCCTAGCTATGACTACTTCCCAGCAAGTGGCTCGTTTTTGCCAAGGGTTAAATGAACCCTTAGATTCCCGCCTTGAAGCAATGAGGCCAAGCACATTACAGGATGCTCTCATACGAGCAAAGCCCCTTGTGAAAGAAAGGGCCGTGGAACCCCTATCCACCAAGGTGCAAGAGGCGGTGGGCATGGCAGAGGCCACGGAGGAGCAGTTGCTAGGACCGCCTGTATTATAAGTGAAGAACTGACCTTGGAAATGGCTGAAGAAGAGCACGCCACTGTCCATGCGGCAGTAGAACACCAAGGTCTGAATAAACAATTTGGTGTAATCCAAACCCCAGTCACTCATCACGGTAAGCCATTTCAGCTTTTGATTGATTGTGGCAGTACCCATTCATTTCTTTCTCCTAGGTGTTTGCAAAAATTAAACTTGAGTCAAAAAATAGCTAGAAGAATGACTGCAGAGTTAGCTAGTGGGAAAGAAGTAGTATCTCGCCACTCTATAGGAAACCTTGATTTTAAGCTGGGTAATGAGCAAACTCATGGCCACTTTAGAGTCTTGCCATTAGGAATTTATGATGGAATCCTTGGGATGGATTGGTTAATTGCAAACAAAGCTAGCATTCATTATAACCAGGGGAGTATCACTTTTGAAAATGAGCATGGCTAAGTAATATCTGTTCAAGGGATAACAGGAAAACCTAAATCCAGGGTAGTCAAGGCAAAACATCTTCTCAAGGGAACACGTAAGGGTCAGCAAGTTTTCTTAGTCAAGCTCAACAAAGCCATTGAACCTAGTATGGAGATAAAGCCCTCTTGGCTCCAAGAATTCTCTGACATCTTCCCTATCGAACTTACAAGGCTACCGCCTCCTCAAGAAGTCGATCATGAAATCGAGGTGATCCCTAGAGCTCAACTCATCTCAAAAACGCCCTATAAAATGTCCCTTCTTTAAGCCATTGAACTTAAAGAGCAACTTTCCCAACTCATTGAGCAAGGATTCGTACGCTCGAGTAGCTCTCCTTGGGGGGCACCTGTTCTTTTCCAAAAAAAAGAAGGACGAAACTCTCCGCCTCTGCATAGATTATCGAGGGCTAAATCAAGTCACTGTCAAGAATAAGTATCCTATCCCTCGCATCGACTGACAGGCTTCATGGGGCCAAAGTCTTCTCAAAAATAGATTTGAGGTCTGGTTACTATTAGATTAAAGTGGTTACTGATGCTAGTAGTCTAGCACTTGGTGGTGTCTTAGGCCAAGAAGGAAGACCAGTCGCTTATACTTCCCGCAAGCTGAAGCAATATGAAGCAAATTATGCCACCCATGATTTGGAGCTCTTAGTAGTTGTTCATTGCCTCAAATTATGGAGACATTATCTCTTGGGGGGCGAATTCCAGCTTGTAACTGACCCACAAAAGTTTAAAGTGAATATTCACCCAGCCTAACCTCAACATGCTACAAAGGAGATGGATTAAAATTCTACAAGAATATGACTTTGACATCAAATTCCGCCCCGGGAAAGATAATGTGGTAGCAGATACACTTAGCTGCAAATCTTTCTTGAGTGCAATTTCAATGCCAAATAATCCCATACTAGTCAAGGTGGAAGAAGTCTCATCTCATGATCCAGATTATCAGAGGATGATGAAGTTAATAGAAGAAGGAAAAATTAAGAGAAAGAGAAGAATCTAATCAAGGGATACTCCACTCGAAGGAAGCCTCTACTTCAATCACAGGCTATGTATCCCTAAGGATCCTGCCTTAAAGAAACTAATCCTCCATGAAGCTCATGATAATCCTGCTTACTGCAAGACACCTAGGCTATGCAAAAATATTAAATGCCGTAAGAAGGAGCTTTCATTGGGCAGGCTTAAAAAATGATGTCCTTCAATACTTGAAGCAATGTCTCTCATGCCAAAGGATCAAAGTTGAAAAGGTCAAGATGCCTGGAAAACTTTAACCCTTGGATATTCCCCAAATGAAGTGGGAGTGCATTAGTATGAATTTTGTCACAAGTCTCCCCACTGTTCAAGGAGGATATGACTCCATTCTAGTAGTAGTGGACTTACTTACCAAAGTAGCTCACCTTATACCAGCGAAGACCTTCAAAGCTTCTGATGTTGCTCGAATATTCATCAAGGAAGTCCTCAAACTTCATGGTCTCCCAAAAAGGATAGTAATCAGGATTCTGACTTCACTTCAAAGTTCTGGCAGTCCTTATTTCAAGCCCTGGGAACTCAACTTTGCTTTAGCACAGCTTATCATCCAGAGACCGATGGCCAGACTGAGAATGCTGCATAGTCATTCACAAACATACTCTTTTTCTCCACACTATGAAGTTCATTCTTCAACTGTATCCTTTGTGCCTTGGTATTCGTTTCATAGAGTTTTACCAAGGTGTCCCACGCCTCCTTGGGGACTTAGCATCCTATTTATGCCCAATCATGGTGTCCTGTATACTGATAGAGAGCCAATACATAATTTTTCTGGCTCCTTGGTTCAATCCTTGAACTCTTTCACATATGCAGCAGTCGGATTGATCTCCAGTATCTCCGGTGCCTCTTCATGCTCACCTTCTATGTAGTCCCAGTAACCCTTTCCCATCAGGAAATTTGTCAACCTGAACCTTGAAGCATGGAAGTTGTTCTTGTCAAGCGTCTCAGCAACAATCTAGTTTATGCTATCATTTGACATCTTGCCAAACACACAAATTTACCAGAAACAGCACTCTGGTTTGTCCTGCACAAACTGCTGTATTTTTTGCAGCGGTACTGTACTACACTCAAATGTCACAAAACCAGTGACCTCAATGTGCATACATACACCCAATGGCAACTGTTTGACCTCCTTGCAGCACACACAATGTCTACACAACCAATCTATCTTCCTACAGTTCTTAAAACAGAGTTCTGCAAAGAATCGATGACTTACCCGCAGTGCTCAAAATCGTCTGCTTTCCGAAAAACGGAGGTCCTAACGTGCCCGAAATGCATTTTCGACCAGCAAATTTTTTGTCCGAGGGGTAGAATAGTATAGTTGCCCTATAGCTTTACTCCCGCAAAGAAAGCTCCTCAATCAGAGATCATTTACCGGTGCCTTTCGTAGAGCTCCCGACAAGGGTGTAGTCACCAACACAAGTAGGGAAGAGTAGATGAAGCTCTTACCCTCATACCGCTTCCTATGCTACTCTTGCTTGCAGCTCAACCCTTAGCATGAACCAGGCTCTGATACCATGAAAAGATGTAGGGGAGAAGAGAGCTTGAGCTCTTGCAAGCACACACACACACACACTCACAAAACCCTAAAAGAGAACACATAAGGTGAGAGGCTCAAATCTTCTTCTTCTTCTTCACACAACACTCAACACACACACACACACACACTCAAAAAACCCTAAAAGAGAACACACAAGGTGAGAGGCTCAAAATCTTCTTCTTCTTCACACAACACTCAACACACAATATACAAAGATAAGAGTACACACAATATGAAAAGGTACTCAACCAAATACATACTAGGGTTCTCTATAGTGTGAACCTAACTAAATGAGCTCGCTATAACTATGCCAATCTCTAGAATGGCTGTCACACAGCCTGTCATCCCACTGGTCGCATATTACCCATGATCTCACCAACCATGCCAATGGTGAAGTGTGGGGCCTATCTCCCAGCAGGTGGGTCATCAGTGTCCACCGCTTCACTAGATGAGCTCGATATCTCAACACTCCCCCTTGAGCTCAACTCCATCTCATGTACACCAAGCAAAGCCCTGAATCTACGAAGCTTCTATGTACCCGATGCTTTGGTGAAGATGTCAAGGACCTGATCCTGTGTGGTGCTGACATAAACAAGGTCGTCTCCTGCTGCCAAAACCTTCTCTTTGACAAAATGGTAGTGAACCTCTATATGCTTCGTGGGAGCATGAAAAACTGGGTTCCTGGCCAACTGTATACTACTAATGTTGTCACAGAAAATGACTTGTCTATCCACTGATAGACCCAAATTTGTAAGTAGCTTTCTCAACCAAGCTACCTCACATGCTGCCATAGTAGCACCTCTGTACTCAGCCTCTGTACTGGATAGTGAAGTCCCCCAAGAAGGCGTGGGACACCTTGGTAAAACTCTATGAAACGAATACCAAGGCACGAAAGATACAGTTGAAGAATGAAGTTTATATTGTGAAGAAAAAGAGTATGTCTGACTATGCATTAAAGATCAAGGGTATTGTGGAATCCCTTGCATCTATTGGCGTTTCAGTAGATGATGATGATGATAAGGTGGAAGTCTGTCTACGTGGTCTCTCGTCATAATACAAGGCATTCAAGATGTCTATTCAGACTCGGGAAAACATTCCCAATTTCACAGATTTGGTATCTATGTTGATTATAGAAGAGAAGAGCTTGGGTGAAGACCAACAGTCTTCACAAAACAAGAACAGTTCAGAGCAACGGGCATTCTACACAAGTTCAGGAAGAGGACGAGTAGAGGAGGCCGTGGGCACGGCCAAGGAGGTGGCCGAAGAGGTAATCAGAATTATGGCCAGCAACAACAGCAGCAAAAACAACAGTCCCAGAATTCACAACAACAACAACATGTAGGTGGAAGAGGCCAATTCAGAGGTTAGGGGAGTCAAAGAGGTCGTGGAAATGGACAAAGGCAGTATAATGATACACGTGGATGCTTTTATTATGGTAAGCCTGGACATGTGCAGGCAGATTGGTATAAGAAGCAGGCTGACATGCAAAATGGAAAATTGCAGCAAAACAACTATGCATCCTCGAGCAGAAACAATGAGGATAATGAAAGGTTGTTTGTTATGCAACATGTCCTTAATGCCATGTCTGAAAATGTTGAAGTAGAACATAAAGATGATGTATGGTACGTTGATTCAGGTGCTTCGAACCACATGACAAGTCATGGGGAGTGGTTCAAGGAGATGAAAAACCTTGAAAGATCAGGTTTTGTGGAAACAAGGGATGACACTGCTCATCCAATTGCCCATGTTGGAGATGTGCCATTGTCTATGCAGGATGGCAAAGTGAAGTACATTGCAGATGTACTTCATGTTCCGAACATAACAAAGCATCTGGTTTTACTTAGTTAGATGGTTGAGTAGGGTTCGCAGGTTTGGTTTAACCCTGATGCTTGTTATGTTGAAGACTTTAAAGACAAGTGCGGGTTGGTTGCAAAAGGCATTAGAGTGGGCACAGAATGTTTACATTGAATGTAAACATGCCTGAAGTGAGTGCTGCGATGTTTGCAAATGGTTCAGAAATTGTTACAGACACAGACATTTGGCATTAAAGAATTGGACATGTGAATGTGCAGAGAATTGGACATTAAAGAATTGGACATGTGAATGTGCAGAGAATGAAGTCTATGCAGACTAAAGGAATTGTGACAGGCTACCAAAGTTTAAAGTTGAAGGTATGCAGAAAATATGTGAAGCATTCCAATTTGGAAAGCAAACAAAGCATGTATTTCCACGTGACAGAAATGTGAGCAGAAATGCACTAAATGTTGTTGCATTCATATGTATGGGGTCCTACGAAGACCATGTCTAGGGGAGTTTGCAGGTATTATGTGACATTTATTGATGACCACACAAGGAAAGTGTGGGTATACTTCATGAAGGAGAAGGGTGAGGTGTTCACTCATTTTCAGAATTTCAGAGTTATGGTTGACAAGCAAACAGGGAAACATGTAAAGTACCTAAGGTCAGATGGAGGGGGAGAGTACTTCTCCAATGAGCTCTCTAAATTTTTGAAGAAGAAAGGTATTCAGAGACAGTTTACATGCAGATACACTCCCCAGCAAAATGGAGTTGCTGAGCAAAAAAAACACACACATTGCTGAGATTGCACGAGAATTGTTGACACTACTCATCCAATTGCCCATGTTGGAGATGTGCCATTGTCTATGCAGGATGGCAAAGTGAAGTACCTTGCAGATGTACTTCATGTTCCGAACATAACAAAGAATCTGGTTTCAATTGGCCAGATGGTTGAGCAGGGTTTGCAGGTTCGGTTTAACCTTCATGGTTGTTATGTTGAAGACTTTAAAGACAAGTGCAGGTTGGTTACAAAAGGCAACAGAGTGGGCAGAATGTTTACATTGAATGTAAACATGCTTGAAGTGAGTGCTGCGATGTTTGCAAATGGTTCAGGAATTGTTACAGACACAGACATTTGGCATAAAAGAATTGGACATGTGAATGTGCAGAGAATGAAGTCTACACAGACTAAAGGAATTGTGACAGGGCTGCCAAAGTTTAAAGTTGAAGGTATGCAGAAAATATGTGAAGAAAATATGTGAAGCATGCCAATTTGGAAAGCAAACAAAGCATGTATTTCCACGTGACAGAAATGTGAGTAGAAATACAATAGATGATGTGCATTCAGATGTATGGGGTCCTATGAAGACCATGTCTACGGGAGGCTGCAGGTATTATGTGACATTTATTGATGACCACACAAGGAAAGTGTGGGTATACTTCATGAAGGAGAAGGGTGAGGTGTTCGCTCATTTTCAAAATTTCAGACTTATGGTTAAAAAGCAAACAGGGAAACCTGTAAAGTGCCTAAGGTCAGATGGAGGGGGAGAGTACTTCTCCAATGAGTTCTCTGATTTTTTTAAGAAGAATGGTATTCAGAGTTAGTTTACATGCAGATACACTCCACACCAAAATGGAGTTGCTGAGCAGAAAAACAGGCACATTGCTGAGATTGCACGAGCATTGATGGGAGAGAAGAATATGCCGCATAGCTATTGGGCTAAGGCTATTTTTACAACAGTTTACATCATGAACAGGACTCCAACTATAGCCATACATGATGTAACTCTAGAGAAGAGGTTTACTGGGAGAAAGCCTGATTTGTCTCATCTGAAAGTCTTTGGATGCATTACATATGTGCATGTGCCAGATGAGCTGAGAACTAAGCTGGATTCAAAAGCTGAAAAATGTGTGTTTATTGGATATTCCCTTGAGCAAAAGGGATACACGTGTTATAACGCTACTACACGTGAGTTGAGGGTAAGCAGGGATATTATTTTTTATGAGATGAGCAGCTGGTATGCTGCTGAAAAAGAAGCTGTTGGGGCTGATGTGAGTGGAAATGTGGTTGCACAGAATGCAAGTCAGCAATCACAGTCTTTAAGTGGACCAAGAGAGTCCTCATCTAGTGGTTCAGTTGTTGATAGACCATGGAGTGGTAGGCTACGTCATAATATCCGTCCTGCAAATGTGATTAGTACATTACATAAAGGCAAAGAGAAAGTGATTGAGCCCCTTAGTATGGCTGACATTTCTGCAAGGCATTCTCATGTTGATGGAGAGTCTAGTGGCTCAGAGATGAGCCTTGATGAGGATCTTGGGATACCAGCAATGAGAACACCTGGTGTAAAAAAGGCTATGGAAGCCATGAATGCAACGCTGCGAAGATCTGGGAGAGTGAAGAATCATGTGCAAAGGTTTACCTATGATGGTTATGTGGCACATCACTATGCATACATGGCAAAAGTTGTGCAGGTTGTTGTAGAGTCCACATGCATTGATGAGGCTGTTGGAAATGTGTGTTGGGAGAAAGCTATGGATGAGAAGATGGATGCACTATATGGAAATGAGACTTGGGATTTAGTGCAATTGCCTGAAGGCAAGAAAGCCATCGGATGCAAGTGGGTATACAAAGTAAAACATAACAATGATGGAAGCATAAGCAAGTACAAGGCTAGATTGGTAGCCAAAGGATATGCGCAGACATATGGCATTGATTATGAGGAAACTTTCAGCCTAGTTGCCAAGATGGCAACAATGAGAGTTATGATAGCAGTGGCTGCGTCAAAGCAATGGTCTTTACATTAGATGGATGTAAAGAATGCATTCTTGCATGGGGATTTGCAGGAAGAGGTGTATATGTTACAGCCACCTGGTTATAAGGATGTGAGTCATCTCGAGTATGTTTGCAGGTTGAAGAAAGCCTTGTATGGCTTAAAACAAGCACCAAGAGCATGGTCTAACAAGATTTCTGAATATCTTGTCACTCTTGGCTTTCATGTAGCCAATGCAAATTTCTCGCTGTATATTTCTTGCTGTATGTAAGACACAGTGATATAGGGGTTGTGCTTGTTGTCATCTATGTAGATGACTTGATCATTGCAGGGGACCATGATGCTGAGATCTTTGATGTAAAGATCTTGCTTAGATAGAAGTTTGAGATGAAGGATCTAGGGGGGCTCAGATATTTCTTGGGCATTGAGGTGATTAGGTCACAAGGCATTGGATTACTGTAGAGATAGTATGGCTTGAACATGTTGTCCAAGTATGGTATGACAGGCTGTAAGCCTATCTCAGTGCCATTAGATCAGAATGGCAAGTTGAGTGCAGATTCAGGAGAGATTTTGGAGGATCCTACTATGTATAGACGCATAGTAGGAAGCTTGATCTACATGACGATCACCAGGCTAGATTTGAGCTATGCTGTTGGGTTTGTGAGTCAGTTTATGCAGGTTCCTCGGAAGCCGCATTTGGATGCATTGAGACGCATACTAAGGTATGTGAGGTCTACTTTGCATTGTGGACTATTTTATGAAACTGGGACAGAGATATGTGTACATGGGTACACAGATGCTGATTGGGCTGGTAGTATCTCAGAAGATCTACTAGTGGCTTCATGTTTTCTTTGGGGAGTGCTGCTGTGACTTGGAGCAGCAAGAAGCAGCCTACAGTTGCTCTATCCAATACAGAGGCCGAGTACAAAGGTGCTGCTATGGCAGCATGTGAGGTAGCTTGGTTGAGAAAGCTACTTACAGATTTGGGTCTATCAGTGGGGATAGACAAGTTGACATTTTCTATGACAACATTAGTAGTATACAGTTGGCCAGGAACCCAGTTTTTCATGCTCGCACACGAAGCATAAAGAGGTTCACTACCATTTTGTCAGAGAGAAGGTTTTTTGGCAGGAGACGTTGACCTTGTTTATGTCAGCACCACACAGGATCAAGTTGCTGACATCTTCACCAAAGCATTGAGTGTTGTGTTGAGTGTTGTGTGAAGAAGAAGAAGAAGATTTGAGCCTCTCACCTTGTGTGTTCTCTTTTAGGGTTTTGTGAGTGTGTGTGTGTGTGCTTGCAAGAGCTCAAGCTCTCTTCTCCCCTGCATATTTTTATAGTATCAGAGTCTGGTTCATGCTAAGGGCTGAGCTACAAGCAAGAGAAGCACAGGAAGCGGTACGAGGGTAAGAGCTTCATCTACTCTTCCCTACTTGTGTTGGCGACTACACCCTTGTCGGGAGCTCTACGGGAGGCACCGGCAAACGATCTTTGATTGAGGAGCTTTCTTCGCGGGAGTAAAGCTATAGGGCACTATACTATCCTATCGAACAAAAAATTTTTGGGCCGAAAACGCGTTTCGGGCATGTTAGGACCTCCGTTTTTCGAAAACCAGGCGATTTCGAGCACTACGGGTAAGTCATCGATTCTTTGCAGAACTCTGTTTTAAGAACTACAGGAAGACAGATTGGTTGTGCAGACATTGTGTGTGCTGCAACAAGGAGGTCAAACAGTTGCCATTGGGTGTATGTATGCACATTGAGGTCACTAGTTTTGTGACATTTGAGTGTGGTACAGTACCGCTGCAGAAAATATAGCAGTTTGTGCAGGACAAACCAAAGTGTTGTTTCTGGTAAATTTGTGTGACTGGCAAGATGTCAAATGATGGCATAAACCAGATTGTTGCTGAGAAGCTTGACAAGAACAACTTCCATGCTTTTTGGAGGTTTAAGTTGACAAATTTCCTGATGGGAAAGGGTTACTGGGACTACATAGAAGGTGAGCATGAAGAGGCACCGGGGGAGATACCGAAGATCAATCCGATTGCTGCAGATGTGAAAGAGTTCAAGGATTGGAACCAAGGAGCCAGAAAAGTTATGTATTGGCTCTCTATCAATATACAGGACACCATGATTGGGCACAAATAGGATGCCAAGTCCCCCAAGGAGGCGTGGGACACCTTGGTAAAACTCTGTGAAACGAATACCAAGGCACGAAAGATACAGTTGAAGAATGAACTTCATACTGTGGAGAAAAAGAGTATGTCTGTGAGATGACTATGCATTGAAGATCAAGGGTATTGTGGAATCCCTTGCATCTTTCGGCGTTTCAGTAGATGATGATGAGATAAGGTAGAAGTCTGTCTATGTGGTCTCGGGCCACAATACAAGGCATTCAAGATGTCTATTCAGACTCGGGAAAACATTCCCAATTTCACAGATTTGGTGTCTATGTTGATTATAGAAGAGAAGAGCTTGGGTGAAGACCAACAATCTTCATAAAACAAAAACAGTTCAGAGCAACAGGCATTCTACACAAGTTCAGGAAGAGGACGAGGTAGAGGAGGCCGTGGGCACGGCCAAGGAGGTGGCCGAAGAGGTAATCAGAATTATGGCCAGCAACAACAACAACAACAGTCCCAAAATTCACAACAACAACAACACGTAGGTGGAAGAGGCCAATTCAGAGGCAAGGGGAGTCAAAGAGGTCGTGGAAATTGGCAAAGGTAGTATAATGATACACGTGGATGCTTTTATTGTGGTGGTAAGCCTCGACATGTGCAAGCAGATTGTTATAAGAAGCAGGCTGACATGCAAAATGGGAAATTGCAGCAAAACAACTATGCATCCTCGAGCATAAACAATGAGGATAATGAAAGGTTGTTTATTATGCAACGTGTCGTTAATGCCATGTCTGAAAATGTTGAAGCAGCACATAAAGATGATGTATGGTACGTTGATTCAGGTGCTTCGAACCACATGACAAGTCATGGGGAGTGGTTCAAGGAGATGAAAAACCTTAAAAGACCAAGTTTTGTGGAAACAGGGGATGACACTACTCATCCAATTGCCCATGTTGGAGATTTGCCATTGTCTATGCAGGATGGCAAAGTGAAGTACCTTGCAGATATACTTTATGTTCCGAACATAAAGAATCTGGTTTCAGTTGGCCATATGGTTGAGCAGGGTTTGCAGGTTCGGTTTAACCCTGATGCTTGTTATGTTGAAGACTTTAAAGACAAGTGCAGGTTGGTTGTAAAAGGCAACAGATTGGGCAGAATGCTTACATTGAATGTAAATATGCCTGAAAGGAGTGCTGCGATGTTTGCAAATGGTACAAGAATTGTTGCAAACACAGACATTTGGCATTAAAGAACTAGACATGTGAATGTGCAGAGAATGAAGTCTTTGCACAGCAGAGACTAAAGGAATTGTGTGACAGGGTTGCCAAAGTTTAAAGTTGAAGGTATGCAAAAAATATATGAAGCATGCCAATTTGGAAAGCAAACAAAGCATGTATTTCCACGTGACGGAAATGTGAGCAGAAATGCACTAGTTGTTGTGCATTCAGATGTATGGGGTCCTACGAAGACCATGTCTATGGGAGGCTGCAAGTATTATGTGACATTTATTGATGATGACCACACAAGGAAAGTGTGGGTATACTTCATAAAGGAGAAGGGTGAGGTGTTCACTCATTTTCAAAATTTCAGAGTTATGGTTGAAAAGCAAACAGGGAAACATGTAAAGTGCCTAAGGTTAGATGGAGGGGGGGAGTACTTCTCCAATGAGTTCTCTAAATTTTTTAAGAAGAATGGTATTCAGAGACAGTTTACATGCAAATACACTCCACAACAAAATGGAGTTGCTGAGCGAAAAAATAGGCACATTGCTGAGATTGCACGAGCATTGATAGGAGAGAAGAATATGTTGCATAGCTATTGGGTTGAGGCTGTTTTTACAAGTTTACATCATGAAGAGGACTCCAACTACAACCATACATGATGTAACTCCGGAGGAGAGGTTTACTGGAAGAAAACCTAATTTGTCTCATCTGAAAGTCTTTGGATGCATTACATATGTGCATGTGCCAGATGAGCTAAGAACTAAGCTGGATCCAAAAGCTGAAAATGTGTGTTTATTGGATATTCCCTTGAGCAAAAGGGATACAGGTGTTATAACCCTACTACACGTGAGTTGAGGGTAAGTAGGGATATTGTTTTTTATGAGATGAGCAGCTGGTATGCTACTGAAAAAGAAGCTGTTGGGGCTGATGTGAGTGGAAATGTGGTTGTACAGAATGCAAGTCAGCAATCACTGTCTTTGAGTGGACCAGGAGAGTCCTCATCTAATGGTTCAGTTGATAGACCATGGAGTGGCAGGCTGCGTCATAATATCAGTCCTGCAAATGTGATTATTACATTACATAAAGGCAAAGAGAAAGTGATTGAGCCCCTTAGTATGCCTGACATTTCTGCAGGGCCTTCTCATGTGTTGATGGAGAGTCTAGTGGCTCAGAGATGAGCCTTGATGAGGATCTTGGGATACCAGCAACACCTGGTATAAAAAAGGCTATGGAAGCCATGAATGCAAAGCTGCGAAGATCTGGGGAGAGTGAAGAATCATGTGCAAAGGTTTACCTATGATGGTTATGTGGCACATCACTATGTATACATGGATGGCAAAAGTTGTGCAGGTTATTGTAGAGCCCATATGCATTGATGAGGCTGTTGGAAATGTGTGTTGGGAGAAAGCTATGGATGAGGAGATGGATGCACTATATGGAAATGAGACTTGGGATTTAGTGCAATTACCTAAAGGCAAGAAAGCCATTGGATGCAAGTGGGTGTACAAAGTAAAACATAACAGTGATGGAAGCATAAGCAGGTACAAGGCTAGATTGGTAGCCAAAGGATATGCGCAGACAAATGGCATTGATTATGAGGAAACTTTCAGCCCAGTTGCCAAGATGGCAACAGTGAGAGTTGTGATAGCAGTGGCTGCGTCAAAGCAATGGTCTTTACATCAGATGGATGTAAAGAATGAAAAGATGCAGGGGGGAAGAGAGCTTGAGCTCTTGCAAGCACACACACACACTCACAAAACCCTAATAGAGAACACACAAGGTGAGAGGCTGAAAATCTTCTTCTTCTTCACTCAACACTCAACACACCATATACAAGAATAAGAGTACACACAATATGAAAGGTACTCAACCAAATACATACACGGGTTCTCTATAGTGTGAACCCGACTAAATGAGCTGGCGCTATAACTATGCCAGTCTCTAGAATGGCTATCACACAGCTTGTCATCCCACTGGCCGCATATCACCCAAGATCTCACCAACCATGCCAGTGGTGTAAGTGTGGGGCCTATCCCCCAGGCGGGTCATCAGTGTCCACCGCCTCACTAGACGAGCTCGATATCTCAACACTCCCCCTCGAGCTCAACTCCATCTCATGTACACCAAGCGAAGCCCTGAATCTGCGGAGCTTCTCTATACCCAATGCTTTGGTGAAGATGTCAGCTATCTGATCCTCTGTGCTGACATAAACAAGGTCAAGGTCTCCTGCCAAGACCTTCTCTCTGACGAAGTGGTAGTGGACCTCTATATGCTTCGTACGAGCATGAAATACTGGGTTCCTGGCCAACTGTATACTGCTAATGTTGTCACAGAAAATGACAACTTGTCTATCCACTGATAGACCCAAATCTGCAAGTAGCTTCCTCAACCAAGCTACCTCACATGCTGCCATAGCAGCTCCTCTGTACTCGGCCTCTATACTCGATAGAGCAACCGTAGGCTACTTCTTGCTGCTCCAAGTCACAGCAGCACTCCCCAAAGAAAACATGAAGCCACTGGTAGATCTTCTGTCTGAGATACTACTAGCCCAATCAGCATCTGTGTACCCATGTACACATATCTCTGTCCCAGTCTCATAGAATAGTCCACAATGCAAAGTAGACTTCACATACCTCAGCATGCGTCTCACTGCATCGAAATACGGTTTCCGTGGAACCTGCATAAACTGACTCACCAACCCAACAGCATAGCTCAAATCTAGTCTGGTGATTGTCATGTAGATCAAACTTCCTACTATGCGCCTGTACATAGTAGGATCCTCCAAGATCTCTCCTGAATCTGCACTCAGCTTGCCATTCTGATCCAATGGCACAGAAATAGGCTTACAACCTGTCATACCATACTTGGACAACATGTCCAAGCCATACTGTCTCTGCAGTAATCCAATACCATGTGGTGACCTAATCACCTCAATGCCCAAGAAATATCTGAGCTCCCCCAGATCCTTCATCTCGAACTTCTGTCTAAGCAAGATCTTTACATCAAAGATCTCTGCATCATGGTCCCCCGTAATGATCAAGTCATCTACATAGATGACAACAAGCACAACTCTATCAGCATGTCTCACATACAGCGAGAAATCTGCATTGGCTACATGAAAGCCAATAGTGACAAGATATTCAGAAATCTT
The DNA here is from genome assembly GCF_041138505.1 of Cibotium barometz. NCBI lineage: Eukaryota > Viridiplantae > Streptophyta > Polypodiopsida > Cyatheales > Cibotiaceae > Cibotium > Cibotium barometz. The sequence goes on from NC_141055.1 coordinate 60,345,093, forward strand.
GTCAGACCATGCTCTTGGTGCTTGCTTTAAGCCATACAAGGCTTTCTTCAACCTGTAAACATGCTCGGGGTGACCCACATCCTCATAACCAGGTGGCTGCAACATATACACCTCTTCTTGCAAATCCCCATGCAAGAATGCATTCTTTACATCCATCTGATGTAAAGACTATTGCTTTGACGCAGCCACTGCTATCACAACTCTCACCATTGCCATCTTGGCAACTGGGCTGAAAGTTTCCTCATAATCAATCCCATATGTCTGCGCATAGCCTTTGGCTACCAATCTAGCCTTGTACCTGTTTATGCTTCCATCACTGTTATGTTTAACTTTGTACACCCACTTGCATCCAATGGCTTTCTTGCCTTCAGGCAATTGCACTAAATCCCAAGTTTCATTTCCATATAGTGCATCCATCTCCTCATCCATAGCTTTCTCCCAACACACATTTCCAACAGCCTCATCAATGCATGTGGGCTCTACAACCTGCACAACCTTTGCCATATATGCATAGTGATGTGCCACATAACCATCATATGTAAATCTCTGCACAGGGTTCTTCACTCTCCCTGATCTTCGCAGCTTTTCATTCATGGCTTCCATAGCCTTCTTTACACCAGGTGTTCTCATAGCTGGGATCCCAAGCTCCTCATCAAGGCTCATATGTGAGCCACTAGACTCTCCATCAACATGAGAATGCCCTGCAGAAATGTTAGGCATACCAAGGGGCTCAACCACTTTCTCTTTTCCTTTACGTGATGTACTAATCACATTTGCAGGACTGGTATTATGACGCAGCCTGCCACTCCATGGTCTATCAACAGACCCACTAGATGAGGACTCTCCTGGTCCACTCAAAGACTGTGATTGCTGACCTGCATTCTGTGCAACCACACTTCCACTCACATCAGCCCCAACAACTTCTTTTTCAGCAACATACCAGCTGCTCATCTCATCAAAGACAACATCCCTGCTTACCCTCAACTCATGTGTAGCAGGGTTATAACACCTGTATCCCTTTTGCTCAAGGGAGTATCCAATAAACACACATTTTTCAGCTTTTGGATCCAGCTTAGTTCTCATCTCATCTGGCACATACACATATGTAATGCATCTACCTCCAAAGACTTTAGATGAGACAAATCAGGTTTTCTCCTAGTAAACCTCTCCTCTGGAGTTACATCATGTATGGCTATAGTTGGAGTCCTGTTCATGATGTATACTGATGTAGAAACAGCCTCAGCCCAATAGCTATGTGGCATATTTTTCTCTTCCATCAATGCTCGCGCAATCTCAGCAATGTGCCTGTTTTTCTGCTCAGCAACTCCATTTTGCTGCGGATTGTATCTGCATGTAAACTGTCTCCGAATACCATTCTTCTTCAAAAATTCAGAGAACTCATTGGAGAAGTACTTTCCCCCTCCATCTGACCTTAGGCACTTTACATATTTCCCTGTTTGCTTTTCAACCAAAACTCTGAAATTCTGAAAGTGAGTGAACACCTCACTCTTCTCCTTCATGAAATATACCCACACTTTCCTTGTGTGGTCATCAATGAAAGTCACATAATACCTGCAGCCTCCCATAGATATGGTCTTTGTAGGACCCCATACATCTGAATGCATAATATCTAGTGCATTTCTGCTCACATATCTGTTACATGGAAACACATGCTTTGTTTGCTTCCCAAATTGGCATTCTTCAATATTTTCTGCATACCTTCCACTTTAAATTTTGGCAGCCCTGTCACAATTCCTTTAGTCTGCATAGACTTCAATCTCTGCACATTCACATGTCCAATCCTTTTATGCCAAATGTCTGTGTCTGCAACAAATCCTGAACCATTTGCAAACATCGCAGCACTCATTTCAGGCATGTCTACATTTAATGTAAACATTCTGCCCACTCTGTTGCCTTTTGCAACCAACCTGGACTTGTCTTTAAAGTCTTCAACATAACAACCATCAGGCGAACCTGCAAACCCTGCTCAATCATCTGGCCAACTGAAACCAGATTCTTTGTTATGTTCGGTACATGAAGTACATCTGCAAGGTACTTCACTTTGCCATCTTGCATAGACAATGGCACATCTCCAACATGGGCAATTGGATGAGCAGTGTCATCCCCTGTTTCCACAAATCCTGGTCTTTCCGGGTTTTTCATCTCCTTGAACCACTCCCCATGACTCGTCATGTGGTTCGAAGCGCCTGAATCACATACCATACATTATCTTTTTGTGCTGCATCAACATTTTGAGACATGGCATTCACGACATGCTGCATAACAGACAACCTTTCATTATCCTCATTATTTCTGCTTGAGGATGCATAGTTGTTTTGCTACACTTTCCCATTTTGCATGTCAGCCTGCTTCTTATAACATTCTGCGTGCACATGTCCAGGCTTACCACAATAATAGCATTCACGTGCATCATTATATTGCCTTTTCCAATTTCCACGGCCTCTTTGACTCCCCCTGCCTCTGAATTTGCCTCTTCCACCTGCGTGTTGTTGTTGTTGATTCTGGGACTGTTGTTGTTGCTGCTGCTGCTGGCCATAATTCTGATTACCTGTTCGGCCACCTCCTTGACCGTGTCCACGGCCTCCTCTACCTCGTCCTCTTCCTGAACTCGTGTAGAAGGCCTGTTGCTCTGAACTGTTTTTGCTTTGTGAAGACTGTTGGTCTTCAACCAAGCTCTTCTCTCATAGACACCAAATCTGTAAAGTTGGGAATGTTTTCCCGAGTCTGAATGGACGTCTTGAACGCCTTGTATTGTGGCCCGAGACCATGTAGATAGACTTCCACCTTGTCATCATCATCTACTGACACACCAATAGATGCAAGGGATTCCACAATACCCTTTATCTTCAGCGCATAGTCATTCACAGACATGCTCTTTTTCTCCACAGTATGAAGTTCATTCTTCAACTGTATCTTGCGTGCCTTGGTATTTGTTTCATAAAGCTTTACCAAGGTGTCCCATGCCTCCTTGGGGGACTTGGCATCCTGAATGTGCCCAATCATGGTGTCCTGTATACTAATGGAGAGCCAATACATAACCTTCCTGGCTCCTTGGTTCCAGTCTTTAAACTCTTTCACATCTGCAGCAGTCGGATTTATATCCGGTATCTCCGGTGCCTCTTCATGCTCACCTTCTATGTAGTCCCAATAGCCTTTTCCCATCAAGAAATTTGTCAACCTGAACCTCCAAGCATGGAAGTTATTCTTATCAAGCTTCTCAGCCACAATCTGGGTTATCCCATCATTTGACATCTTGCCAAACACACAATTTTACCAGAAACAGCACTCTGGTTTTTCTGCACAAACTGTTGTATTTCCTGCACAGCGGTACTGTAGTACTCTCAAATGTCACAACCAGTGACTTCAATGTGCATACATACACCCAATGGCAACTGTAGACCTCTTTGCAGCACCCACAGTGTCTGCACAGTCAATCTGTCTTCCTGCAGTTCTTAAAACAGAGTTCTGCAGAGAATCGATGACTTACCCGCAGTGCTCGAAATCGCCTGCTTTCTGAAAAACGGAGGTCCAGACGCGCTCGAAACGCGTTTTCGGCCCAGAAAATTTAGTCCGATAGGATAGTTTAGTTGCCCTATAGCTTTACTCCCGCGAAGAAAGCTCCTCAATCAGAGATCGTTTGCCGGTGCCTCCCGTAGAGCTCCCGACAAGGGTGTAGTCACCAACACAAATAGGGAAGAGTAGTTGAAGCTCTTACCCTCGTACCGCTTCCTGTGGTTCTCTTGCTTGCAGCTCAGCCCTTAGCACAAACCAGGCTCTGATACCATGAAAAGATGCAGGGGGGAAGAGAGCTTGAGCTCTTGCAAGCACACACACACACTCACAAAACCCTAATAGAGAACACACAAGGTGAGAGGCTGAAAATCTCTTTCTTCTTCACTCAACACTCAACACACCATATACAAGAATAAGAGTACACACAATATGAAAGGTACTCAACCAAATACATACACGGGTTCTCTATAGTGTGAACCCGACTAAATGAGTTGGCGCTATAACTATGCTTGTCTCTAGAATGGCTGTCACACAGCCTGTCATCCCACTGGCTGCATATCACCCAAGATCTCACCAACCATGCGAGTGGTGTAAGTGTGGGGCCTATCCCCCAGGCGGGTCATCAATGTCCACCACCTCACTAAACGAGCTCAATATCTCAACAAAGAATGCATTCTTGCATGGGGATATGCAGGAAGAGGTGTATATGTTACAGCCACTTGGTTATGAGGATGTAAGTCATCCCGAGCATGTTTGCAGGTTGAAGAAAGCCTTGTATGGCTTAAAACAAGCACCAAGAGCATGGTCTAACAAGATTTCTGAATATCTTGTCACTATTGGCTTTCATGTAGCCAATGCAAATTTCTAGCTGTATGTGAGACACAGTGATAGAGGGGTTGTGCTTGTTGTCATCTATGTAGATGACTTGATCATTACGGGGGACCATGATGCAGAGATCTTTGATGTAAAGATCTTGCTTTAAATAGAAGAAATGAAGGATCTGGGGGAGCTCGGATATTTCTTGGGCATTGAGGTGATTAGGTCACCACATGGTATTGGATTACTGCAGAGACAGTATGGCTTGGACATGTTGTCCAAGTATGGTATGATAGGCTGTAAGCCTATCTCAGTGCCATTGGATCAGAATGGCAAGTTGAGTGCAGATTCAAGAGAGATTTTGGAGGATCCTACTATGTATAAACGCATAGTAGGAAGCTTGATCTACATGACGATCACGAGGCCAGATTTGAGCTATGTTGTTGGGTTTGTGAGTCAGTTTATGCAGGTTCCTCGGAAGTCGCATTTTGGATGTATTGAGACGCATAGTGAGGTATGTAAGGTTTACTTTGCATTGTGGACTATTTTATGAAACTGGGACAGAGATATGTGTACATGGGTACACAGATGCTGATTGGGCTGGTAGTATCTCAGATAGAAGATCTACTAGTGGCTTCATGTTTTCTTTGGGGAGTGCTGATGTGACTTGGAACAGCAAGAAGCAGCCTACAGTTGCTCTATCCAATACAGAGGCTGAGTACAGAGGTGCTGCTATGGCAGCATTTGAGGTAGCTTGGTTGAGAAAGCTACTTGCAGATTTGGGTCTATCAGTGGAAAGACAAGTTGACATTTTCTGTGACAACATTAGTAGTATACAGTTAGCCAGGAACCCAGTTTTTCATGCTCGCACACGAAGCATAAAGAGGTTCACTACCATTTTGTCAGAGAGAAGGTTTTTTGGCAAGAGACGTTGACCTTGTTTATGTCAGCACCACACAGGATCAGGTCGCTGACATCTTCACCAAAGCATTGGGTACAGAGAAGCTCCCCAGATTTAGGGCTTCGCTTGGTGTACATGAGATGGAGTTGAGCTCGAGGGGAAGTGTTGAGATATCGAGCTCATCTAGTGAGGCGGTGGACACTGATGACCCGCCTGGGGGATAGGCCCCACACTTCACACCACTGGCATGGTTGGTGAGATCATGGGTGATATGCAGCCAGTGGGATGACAGGCTGTGTGACAGCCATTCTAGAGACTGGCATAGTTATAGCGCCAGCTCATTTAGTTGGGTTCACACTATAGAGAACCCTAGTATGTATTTGGTTGAGTACCTTTTCATATTGTGTGTACTCTTATCTTTGTATATGGTGTGTGGAGTGAAGGAAGAAGAAGAAGATTTTGAGCCTCTCACCTTGTGTGTTCTCGTTTAGGGTTTTGTGAGTGTGTGTGTGTGTGTGCTTACAAGAGCTCAAGCTCTCTTCTCCCCTGCATCTTTTCAATACCAAGTGTCATTCTTGAGTATAAAGTTATACTCATCCTACACAGCATGCATCTAATGATCATCATCCTGTGCTTCCTCAAAGGAAATAGGTTCCTCCTCATTACATAAATTAGAAATGAGAACATGATCCACATGAGAATAATCTGCATGATGAGAACCTGCACGCGTTCTACTAGGTAAAGGAGCTGCCAACTTGCTATCCCTCAATGTCTACACAAGCCATTTTGGCATACGCCTAGATTCTTCTATGGTTGCTCTCTCCTCATCCACTATATCCTCAATAATAACCTCATCAAAAGGCTGATTTTGCACCTGCAAAGCTTGAATTTTAGCACTTGGTTGAGCATTCAATTGCTCTACATATGGCTGCCCTCCATTAAACAAAGGTAGGAGCGAATCAATCATGTCCTGTGAGCATACATTCTGATGTTTTTTGCATGAAAGCATGGGCTGAACTGGGTTTTTGACAAAAACAACATCTCTACTTACTAAAATCCACTTTGAGGCCATATGGTAGAGTCTATATCCCTTGCTTTCTTAACTGTATCCCACAAATATGCATTTAACTACCTTATCATCAAGCTTACTGCATTGTTGCTCATGCACAAGAGCATAAGCAAGACAACCAAAAACACGCAAATGAGCCACAGAAGGCTTCGTGCCATGCCAAGCTTCATAAGGAGTTTTAGACTGCAAGGCCTTGGTAGGGCATTTGTTCAACACATAGTTTGCACACATAGTTGCCTCTAACCTAAAACCATGAGGTAAATCTTGGGCTTTCACCATACATCGTGCCATCTCCATGAGAAACTTGTTCTTTCTCTCAGCCACACCATTTTGCTGAGGTGTGTATAGCATTGTACATTGATGCCTTATGCCTTTTTCAGCCATATATGCATGAAATTCCTTGGACATATACTCCCCCCCTCGATCTGAACGAAGGGTGCCAACTTTACATTCACATGCATTTTCAGCCATGGATACGAAGTGCTTAAAGCACATAAAAACCTCTGGCTTCTGCTTTAATGGATACACCCAGCTATATCTGGAGTAATCATCAATAAAAGTGACGAAGTAGAGATATCCCCCCCCAATAGATGGCTTATCACCTTCTTTTTAGACTTATCACCTTCTTTCTCTACATCCTTACCTGAGGATTCTGATTTTGGCTTATAGCCACCATGCGAAGAAGCTTTATCTTTGCCTTTCTAATTGGCAACAAAAGCTTGGTCACCAACTCGCATATTAGATCTGTTTTGCCTAGACTGCTCTTCTTGCAAGAGTACTGAAACCAGCTTATCAAATGTAAGGGCATTTGGATTTCCCTTCATCATGAGTCTAAGGGTAGAGGCAAAACTCTGATAAGAATACGGCAATGCATTGAGAACTGTGGGCGCCAATGTACTATCAAGATATATCTCATCCACACTAGCAAGCTGCTCCTTAAAATCTTTGATCTTGGTCAAGAAGCTATCCATTGAGTCTCCCTCGTTCATGTGCTCAGACTCCAACTGTTTGCACAGATATGCAACATGTGCTTCATTGTGCACCTGGTATAATGTAGCAAGTGCATCCCATGCCTGTTTTGAAGTCTTACATGACCGAATATGAGGAATAATGCTTTGCTTCACAGAAAGTGCAAGCAATGCATGTGCCTGTGCATCTCTTCTTCCATCCCATCTTGTTTGAGCAGCAGTGGGAGGTACTGATGGTGCATGTGGAGGAGCCACATTTGTATCAGATTCTACTTTAGATGTACCTGCAGCACACCTGGTTGCAGCAGGTACATCTGTATCAAATTCTACTTCAGATGTACCTGCAGCACCTGGTTGCACTGGTAGTTGTGAAACAAGACGAGTTTCACTACCACACTAACCACATTCCAAAGGCCTTTAGCAACCAGTACATGCCTCATCATATAGGACCACAATGGGTAGTTAGTCCCATCAAGTTTGTCCTCACCAGACAACAAGTTGAATACATCACTCTACTGCTAGCCATGACTTTCTACCAAATGCAAAATCTTTCAACACACTGCAAGTACTCAGTATTCACTGGGATGCAACCCTGGATGGCTGCCAACTAATTGAATCACCTATAAAGTGTATGAAAAATAACACAGAGTAGAGAATAGAGTGTTACTAGCAAAAGTATAATGGTCAATGTTGTTGAAGACACTATAGATGCTGCTGCACACCAAATCTTTGCCGCTACATAGACCAAACACCCCAAATCGAGCAGAACCAATCCAAAATGACGCCTCTCCAGAACGTCTGCAGAAACCTTACGGTGCCCAAAACGCGCCCAAATCGCGCCGTAGACCCCGAAAATTCTATATACTTTGTGTACTACAGTATACACCTTCTTCTTCTAAGAGGGTATCTCAATATCGGAGACAAAAAAATAGGGTCGTGAGGAGGGAGGCAGACTACTAGGTCAAGTGTCAAGGAAGCTAGCTCTGATACCAATTGTTAGAATTAGGGTTAGGGTTTCAACAATGCACACACACAAGATAGAGAAGTTTGAGAGCACACAAACTCACTAGAATAGAATGAACAAATGTGTGCCAAATACAAAAGATAAGTACACACCCCAAAATGAGTAGATAAGAGGGTGTACATACGCACGGGGGAAAAAACATCCTAGTGAGGGAAAAATGCCCCGGCGGTCCTGAGTGTGTTCACAGACATCACTACCATATAATGCTACAAAAGTAAGCTAGTTCATGTCACAAAGCTTATGTCCAAGTTTGCCTAGCTTTTGGGTATGTTGAGGCTCAAATGAAAATAAGAGCTTTGGTTTATGCATTAAAGGCAAAGTTGGCTAATGCTTTAATCCCTCTTAAATTGAATGATATAATTAACTTTGATGCCATAAAATTCTCATTCACAATGACAATAAAACATTCATTTCCATGTAAATAGCTCCTAGTGAATGCTTCCATGTCTTGGTGTGTGAGAAAGTTACAAGCTAGATTAATGAAGTGAAAAAAGGGCTACCATAATTTAAACTTTTAGTTTTAACTGAACTCTTTACATCAACAAGCTGTGGGAATAGAGTAAAGTATCATGTTTAGGTATTAAGAGTTAAAAATTATAAAGATTAGAGTGCAAAGACACTCTTAGAATGTTATAATGATAGATTGATGGGATTGCATAAGGAGGTGAAGAAAGTTAAGGAATGACAATGTTGGTTGTTTCCTTGGGAAGGATTAATATCTCTTGTTAATGAAAGACTTTGATTTGATTATCCACTTCTTATAGCGAAGAGAACTTTAGTGTAGCAAACATAAAAGTGTTAAATAGCATTAAAAGAAGTAAACAATTCATATATCACTCATACTCTCACAAAAAAAGAGTTGTAAATATGAAGGTTTGAATGATTTTTCTATGAAATAAAAAAGTAGAGTTTTTTCTCTGTGTTGAAAAGACATAGTTATTAGCTAAATTTGTTAACAAACAATATTGAGACTTTCTTTGGAAAAGCAAGTAATTACCATTCTCTCTCTTGCAAAGTTGGGATTAATGACCAAACTTTGAAAAGTAAACTACAAGCTTTGCAAACAAATTCCTTATATAACCCAATGAGTGTTAAAAGGACTTAATATAGACACATACACTTGGATTGCAAAGTAAACACATACAATGCAACCACGTACAACAATTTGGCTTGATTGTAAGCCAATTATAGACTAAACACTTGTTTCTACAAATGCTACACCTAACTATCAAAGTCAGGTGTAGCATTTGTAGCAAAGAAAACACATACAATGCAACCACATACAACAAATTGGCTTGATTGTAAGCCAATTATGGACCAAACACTTGTTTATACAAAATGCTACACTTAACTTGATTGATTGTAAGCCAATTATGGACCAAACACTTGTTTATACAAATGCTACACCTAACCATCAAATTTAACTCACTTTTTACCATTTTTTATTTGGCACGTTGCATATACTTATTAATTGACAATAAGATTTATTGTTGTCTATAGTTTCATGTATGGTGTCTACTTCTACCATGCCGTGTATGCTTATAAATTTTTAAAGAAGCCATGGTGAATTAAACTACTTTGCATAAGTGATCTTCTTCTCTTGCTTAACAATTATCTGTTTGCTCGAAAGTTTAAAGACTTTCCACATTTTCATCCTTTGCATCTTTATTGACTTTTTCTTCCCACCTTCAATTCAATCTGTTAAAAACAACCAACCCCTTGATCTAATTAAGCCAAAGCACTTTGATCTACCATGTATTATAATTAGGCTAGCTCAAAACCTCAAATTGCATCGCATTTTAAGGGAGTTGTAGCAAGACACAAACATTAAGAATGAGAGCCTTTGAGGAGAAAGACTTAGTTTCTATCAAGATAACATGTTGGCCATTGTTTATCTTAATGCCACACACACACACACACACACACACACACACACACACACACACACACACGCACGCACACACACTCACACGCACGCATGCACGCATGTAAAAGCACGCATGTAAAAGCACGCATGTAAAAGCACGCATGTAAAAGCACGCATGTAAAAGCACACATGCACGCATGTAAAAGCACACATGTATTTGTTGTCATTCAATATACAATTTATGACTGGCTATGTGAGATAATACTTGAGATTCTTTCAACATTGTGAGGAGTCCCTCTAATAAATACTCTAAACTCATAGAAAAAGGATCATAAATACTCTAAACTCATAGATAAGGGATTCAAAATACCCCTTACATACATGCAATACAAAGGTATTCTATAATGTGAACCCCTAAGGTACAAGATGCCATGGAAGGCATCGGCATGAGTAATTGCACCTATCCTATTGAGATCATAGAGCTCAATATCCTTCTCTCTTGGAGAGAGAGAGAGAGAGAGAGAGAGAGAGAGAGAGAGAGAGAGAGAGAGAGAACAATAAAAATGTGAAGAGCTTCTTCAACAACACACACACACTTCATGAAGGTTGATGCCATATGACTTTTGACATATTTATTTCAATGTGAAGGTATATTAAAAACTATCCTTCATAGATCCAAAAATGTCATCCTTATCCACCTCTATGATTACCTTGTTCAGTGTATAGAGGTGGATAACTACTGCTTGTTGGAAGGAAGAAGGTGTAGTTGTTGTATACATCTACATCGTCTACCTAGCATCCAGATATCGTGGCAAGACAAATGGTCAAGGAGCAAGAAGAAAATTTACTTTTTGCTTTTACATATGAGGTGGAATCTTGATACTAAAGAGGCAATGAAAGTGGAAGGCCAAAAAGGGTTGAGATGCTTAAGATACTTTTATGTGGCTACGCCCCAAGGAAAAATTGAAGAAAAAGTGAGCATCGAAGGATGGTGTTCGGCCTTTTCTAACCTAGAAGTAGGCACTTGCACACACAAGGATGGTGTCCTTGTGTGTGCAAGTGTAGGGCGGCCTTTTCTAACCTAGAAGTAGGCACTTAGGCTTTTGTTTTCCATGGGCATTCCATGCAGAGGTGGCACCAAATTAATGTGGAAAGCATGTTTGATTGATCTTGCTAATCAAGCGGAGCATAATACTCACTCTGCTTCCCTTCCCCCCACACTCTGTGTGTGTGTGTGTGTGTGTGTGTGTTGCAAGCATTTAGGGGATGCTTTAGGCATCTTCTATTACATTAATTTGTGTACAAAATGCACTTGTGGTCTCATGGGTCATCTTGTTCATCCATACATCCATCTCTCTCTCTCTCTCTCTCTCTCTCACGCGCACGCATACAGAGAGAGGAAAGAAGCAAGGCCACAACTTTGTGTTGTGCTTTTTGAAGCTCCATGTCTCTTCTTTATTCGAGTTGACATCATGTAGTGAGTGAATTGGGTTCCTTTTGTACACCTTAAAGCTTGAGTCAAGAAGATCCAAGAGGTTGGGTCTTCCTTATGTTGTTTGGGTATGCATGCTTTGGTTCATTTTCTATTTACATGATAAGACTCACATCTCTATTGTGTTTGTGGGTCTCAAGTGGGATCAATGCTTTTTCTCTCTTTAAGTAGATATATATCTTTCTCCTCTTTGGAATGGATTAGTGCCTTTTCACTTTTTATTTTTTATTCTCAAACACACCATTTTGCCCCTTTTTCTTTCTATCGATTGACTAGATAGCACTTTCTTGTAAGAGAGAGAGAGAGAGAGAGAGAGAGAGAGAGAGAGAGAACATTTGCGCATGGGGTGCTCATCTTTGTCATGTGCACTAAGTAACCAACTGTTGTCGGGTGCACTGTGCGCTCCCACAAAGTCCATTCACTATGCCCCCCCCCTCTCTCTTTTCGAGTCTTCACCTTCTTCCATTCCGCTCATCATTGTCATCATCCATGCATGCACATTATGTGGAACACACTCATCTCTAGAGTCTAGATAAAGTTCTAAGTGTTAAACTTATACAATAAAGTCATGCACATTATTCATCTCTAGAGTCTACATAAAGTTGTAAGTATTAAACTTTATAAATAAGTATTTTTCATCATCATCAACCATTCATGTACATATGACGGGCCACGGCCCTCCTTCTTTCTTCTGAACGGTGGTGGGTCCAGTGCCACCCCCTCGGCCTCCTGCTCACTATATTTTCCGAGAGCTCCAACTTGGAGTCTCTCTCTTTCCTTGCCCCGCTTTTCATTCTCTTTCGATTATCTCACAGTTGAACAACGATTAACCCGAAGTTTTGCCCGATCTCCCCACCCCCCGTCCGAAAGAACCAAAAAACAAAAGATTTTTTGCTTTCCATGGCCAGACGTCCCTTCAGCTTACAACAATCCTGGCATCTGCTGTGAAAGCATAGCAAAACATGACATAGAAAGCTTCATCATTGCTGCACATGGCCTCACAAAGGGTTTCTCTCTCAATCAACACATATTAGGCGGCATTATGCTGTAACCGTAGCCTTTAATCCATAACCTGGCCCTAAGTCTAACCATACCATTATCCTTGGTTGCAAACCCCTCTTTCTGGACGCCATCATTAGGGAGAATGGTTCTTCGAGCTGCTGGATATGGAGGAGGGAGCTCTGCTGCAGTGCCTTGCTGAGATGAGGGATGCTATCTTGGCTGGTAAAGCTAGTAACGGCCTGCTGGCGGCCGGTTCAACGCTATGCACGAATGGACAAGGATACGGCTGATCACAATGACGAGCTCATGTGGTACAAGGACCTTGTACAGCATGCCTGCGGTAACATCTCCATGGCTGTTGTCCAAGCAAACGCCTCCCTGGAAGATCAGAGTCAAGTGGAGATTGGCCCTTCTGGTACCTTCATCGGCATCTTTGATGGCCACGGTGGGCCTGAGGCTGCGCAGTTTGTCTGTGATCATCTCTTCCTCCATCTCCGAAGTAAGTACTTCTTGCCTGTCATCATGTGATTTTCTCTAGTAGTAAAGTTTATCCATCAGTCGGGAGCAGTTTTGTGAAGACTGTACTTGCAAATGTACAGCAACCAATCTGGCACGATTTTTGTGAAGAGCCTCCCGTGTAGCATAGATTGTACTTTGTTCTATCCAGAGGTGCAATTGCCCAACTAGCTACTGTCTTTAGTGCTAGTCTTTGTCTGTGCTCTCTTTAGTGCTAGCTGTCATCATTGCTGTGTATGCCCTTGACCTCCAGAGAAGTGATAGAAATCCACTACTACGGTAACATATCTTTACCCATGAACCTGCACCTATTGATGTGAGTGCGGATGCCATAGCACGTGGTCTATGTTTTTCATGTTGGAGTTCATGATTTGAAGCTTTGTGAGTAGTCAAGACTGAAATTTGGTTTTGTTAAGTTTGGGAATTAACCTGAACCTATTTTCATTTCTCAAATCTTAGGGCAAAGTTAATCCATAAATGCAGCAGCAGTTTTAAAAGCTGTCCATATGTCATAGAAAGTACTTTTTGCTTGTCTTTATGTGAATTTCTCAATTTTATGGCAAATTTCATCCATCAGTATGGCAACAGTTTCGTGAAGAGCCTTCCACATGTTATGGAAAGTGGTTTTGTAGGCCGTATAGAATGAAGAAATGCCAAATCATATCTGGGAAGTCTTGCCATGGTGGCAGGTGGGGTAACTGTACTTTTGCCTGTAATTATGTGAATTAAAAAGTTTGCTAGTCATTATGTGTGAGTAGTTTATTGACATCATAGATGAATTCCTTTGCATAAAGCTTCTTGTCTCATATTTGCAAGATAGTCCTGAGATGCGGCATATGGGCCTGTAATGTAAGTATGTCATCAAGGAACACCACGACAATATGGACAAAGTACATCATTTATCATCTGTCTATCTTCGGTACATCTTCAGATTGAATCCGAATCTGATGATACATTGACCTCAAATCAATTTTCATGAAGTACTTCGCTCCTCGAAGCCGATCCATGAGATCATCCTGCGAGGCAACGGATACCCATTCTGAACTGCGAGCTTGTTAAGCCCTTTGTAATCTACATAGAAGCGCATCGTGCCGTCCTTTTTCCTAGACAAAAGCTCCGGTGCCCCCCATGGAGACTTACTAGCCGTACAAACCCTTGTTAGAGATAATCTTGCAGTTGCCTTCTTTTTTTTTCCCGAGAAAAATATTCTTCTATTAATTATTGAGAAAACAGCTATAATGGCTAAGTACAAACTCGTCCTCAAATGGGAAACGAGAGTCAAGATGTGCAAAAGGGGGGAGGATGCTCTTCTCCTCCGGCTGGCTTCTCTCTAAGAGGAGAAGGCTATCTCATACAATTTGGGGGGGGAGGGGGGACAACCACACAGGTGGTCTATAATGCCAAGTGGGCTCGCCATGACTATCTGTAAGGAAGGGACTGCGCCACTAGATCCTTTGGAAGGCCTCTCGACGCTTTCGCATGCGGTCTGAGCCACCTTGAGAAATACTAAGGTGAGAGACCTGAAGGGATATGATCATGGTCTCAGTGGCCCAAGCAACTATGCCCCACATAACAATACGGGCGAGGGCCCAATCCATAGTGAAAATGTGTAGGATTTGTTGCCAGACTTGCTGCACCTTCGGGCAATCTCAAAGACAATGACATTGAGATCTCCTAGAGCCATCCTACAGTTGCCTTTGAATTTAATTCTCCTTGTGGTTTGACTAAAGCCTTTGAATCTAATCCTTCTCGGTATGACTAAACCGATAAGGTTGTTTCATACATGACCGACTACTAGGCAATAACTCGATAGCATGATCTATGTTCCTCTTAGGTGGTAAACCATCAGATGGGAACCAAAGTCACAATCTAACAGGAACAGAAACGTGAACGACAATCCCCATGGGAATAGAAATGAGGAACGGGAACGGGAACGGGAACGGGAACGCTGTGCTATTGCACATGCATATACAATATGTATGCATAACACATTACCTTATACCACAAGTAGATAAAAAAAATAAAAAAAACATTTATATTTTGAATCGATGACACAGTAAACATTTGAGCCTGAGGATAAATTTTTTAGCATTCACGACAAGGCATTGTATGGTCTTAAACAAGCTCTTTGAGCTTGGTAGGAAAAGATAACATTCTTATTTGACTAGCTAGGGCGTCCACAATAGACCAACGGAGAGTACCCTTTACGTCAAGGTGCACAAAGAGGATTTGATTATCATCATTCTATCTGTGGATGTTATGTTGCTATTAGGGACCAATGAGGATAAAATTGCAACATTCAAGGCTGATCTTGAATCCTCATTTGAGATGTCAGATCTTGAGCTATTACACTATTATTTGGGCATATTGTTTTCGAGCTATCACACTATTATTTGGGCATATTGTTTGTACAATTACAAAAAGGGCATTGTTTTGTTGTAGTCCAAGTACATAAAGGGACTGCTACAAAGGTTAAAATATTAGGATTGTAAGCCTATTTTTGCTCCAGTAGAACCCGAGCTTAGAGTGAGTATGTATGATGCAAGAGAGAAGTGATAGAAACTCAGCTTGTTGGTCTCTGTATAAAAATTGTGTCCTCTTGGTTGGGACAAACTTTTTATATGTAAACCTTTCTATCACCTCCGGAGAAGTGATAGAAACTCAGCTCGTTGGTCTCTGTATAAAAATTGTGTCCTCTTGGTGGGGACAAATTTTTTATATGTAAACCTGCACCTACTCTGGGGCGCTGATGACGTGAGTAGGGATGTCGTAGCACCTAGTCCATGCTATGCATGATGAAGTTGATGATCTTATACTTCATGATTGGACAATCTTTGAGGTAAAGTTCACACTTTTTGTATTCTTGTCTTTACTTGTTTTGTTTTAGTGAATTAGTCATTTAAAGTTTGTTTTTGCTAATTAGTTATTAAATTGTTAGAAATTCTTTTGTTGTGGTTCAATAAAGAATTTGTTTGTGTATGTGGGCGTGTGTGATTTAGTTATGTATTTGTCTATTTTTGCAATTTATTATTACTATTATTATTATTATTTTTTCTTGGGTGTCTCTAATTTAATTTAATTTATTAATTTTTTAAAAAATTTGTTTGTTTTTGGTGATTCTCTTCTTTCTTTTAAAATTATTCGTAAGTTTAGATTCATCTGGCCTTATGACAATATATGTATGATGCAAGAGAGGCTTGTGATGCCACTCTTTATAGTCATGCTGTTTGTTGCCTCATATAGTTGTGTCACACAAGGCCAAACATACAGTTTGGAGTGTCCTAATTGAGCAAATTTATGCATAGCCCAGGCCAAGCTGTTAAGCGTGTGCTCAAGCCCTTACAGGGCACCCACTCTCTTGGTTTGTTCTATGCCGCGGCGCGTGGGGGGGGGGGGGGGGGGAGGGGATATTCAGCTCCATGCTTATAGTGATTTGGATTGGGCTGATGATTATGACACAAGGCAGTCCACATGAGTGAATTACTTTTTCCTTGGGAGCTCATGCATATCATGGTTGAGGAAAAAGCAACCTATTGAGCAAAAAGCAACCTACTGTGGTTACATCTTAATGTGAAGTTGAGTACATGGCAACTTACACTACTATAGTTGAGTGTGTGTGGCTAAGGAGATTGATGGCAGATCTTCGTGGGAGTCAACAAACACTCACTGCCATTCTACTACTGACAGTCAGAGTGCTATGGATGTAGCATGGAATCCAGTCTTCCATGCTCGCACCAAGCACATAGAGATAAGTTATCACTATGTCAGAGAGAGGCTACATGTAGGGGAGATCAGTTTGGTTTACTGTCCTACACATGAGAAAATTGTAGATTTGTTTCCTAAGGCATTACCTAGAGAAAAGTTTGAAGCAAAGCTTTGAGCTTATTCCCATTTGGAGAGTGATCTGTCATCTTATAAA
Organism: Cibotium barometz; assembly: GCF_041138505.1. NCBI lineage: Eukaryota > Viridiplantae > Streptophyta > Polypodiopsida > Cyatheales > Cibotiaceae > Cibotium > Cibotium barometz. Next base: position 60,362,201 of record NC_141055.1, read on the forward strand.
TATTCACACTATGTAATTGGCCCAAAAAGCGTTGAGTACAATCTTGATGCACAGGTCTTGCAAGCAGTAAAACATTTCACGCGAAAATAGTTCGAGGCATGCAAGTATGCCATGCATAAGAATCTATTGCTTGATCTCCCTTTCCTTTTGCTTGTTGTCAAACCTCCAGGATCTCCTCGTAAGGCAAACCTTCATAACAAACCATAAACCATGAAGGGGGTGCAGGCATACTTGCCACCCAACCATGACAGTCGTGAGAGCGAGGCTCACAATCTTGGCCGTCCCCACCGAGCCACGAGCTAGAGCATCATGCTCTCGTGAGTGCCCTGCCATCGTCCTCATCCGGTGTCCTCTACCACCCGGGGGTTGTCCCTCAAGGACAACGGCCTCCTGCACGATGGTGCTCTTGTTTGGGGTACTCCTGTGCTCCATCCATCGGTGTGTGCCCAACTAGTACCCCTCCCCCCAATAAACAGGGAAGGGACGCCCAAAAAGCTCACGCTATCAATAGCTGTCATGTGCATGACAAGCTCATGTATATTCTCAGGGCTAGTCCAGAGGAAGGCAACTAGAAAAAGAGCATGAGAACTAGAGTTGGGGCACAAGGAGCAGTAGGTTGGACTTGAAGCAAGGCTTGGAGAAGAACCAAAAGGTGTTGTCGACTGCAGGGAGGGCAATGTTGACTGTACCAGATGACGTCGGTTGCAGCAGGCACCTCAGTCCATGGAGAAACGCAGCCCGACCAGCGATGTGTGAATTTCAGGCCCAGTCGGCTGGTCCGACAGCAGTCGGCCAGCTCCTACATTGCCCAAGAACCCTATAAAAGGCAAAGTGTGCCCATAGTTGGAATCATTCAATCCTCTAGGGATTGGGTCTCTAGGAGTCCCATAGGGGGACAGTTTTTGGGTGTTATTCACCTTTTAGAAGAAGGCAGCCTAGGGCTGTGTGTAAGAGTACCTTTTTGTACTATATGAATATACCGGCGGAGACTACAACAGAGGATCAGGACCATACTAGCACGGCATGGGAGACGTCCAGTCAGAGTACTCACCATGGAGGACATTGAGGATATCCGCCATCGACCGATGAGAGACATCTTTGGATAGTGATGTGTATGATGCTTACCTTTGTTGCTGGAGTTTTCCTTCCACATGTTATCCATTAGGAGCTCCTGGTACCGTACTTTTCCTCATAGTTGTTTCAGTTTCAGTTAGTTGTTTAATTGTTTTTAGCTTTCCTTACACAGACATTGTATCAGATCCACCAATTGTTGTAACCTTTTTGGTCTCATAGGTCATTTTGGCCTTTTGAAGACGTTAATATATCATTTCATTTCATTTCATTTCTCTCTCTCTCTCTCTCTCTCTCTCTCTCTCTCTCTCTCTCTCTATATTTGCGTTTTGTGTCAGCATGTTGCCAGTAGTGTTTAGGGTTGAAAGAAGACTCCGAGAGCTTCCGCGTGTTACATTGGTATCAGAGCATAAGGCTCAGCAAAGCTAAACACTGATTCAGTCCCATATGATGGTGTACAGGTCCAAGGTACAGGAAAGTACACGGATACGAAGCCCAAGGCAAGGAGCACAAAATCAAGAAGAGCTCCTAGGAGGTTTGTTGGTGGTGTTCCACAAAGCCAAAGGGGATGGCTGTCCTGTGAGCCAGATAGGTTCTGGGGCAACGGTCCCAAGGGAGGTTTATCCTCCAAGGGTGATGTGAGAGTGCCAGACTCATTTCTCAGGAATGAAGACCAAGACAATGTTTAGAGTCAGGGCAGAAATGGATTGTGGACTAGATGGAACAGATGCATAGATCTTCGTCAGAGATAGATTGGTTTGGAGATCGGGCCGGGCTTTCAGAGAAAAGGGTTGCCAGGGATGGATGGATGACAGAGGGACTTCGGGAAAGGATTGGGATGATGACAGTCATCCAAGAGCAGGTTGGATTCCTGTCATCAAGTTTAGCAGAGGGGGATGTCATGTGCATGACAAGCTCATGTATATTCTCAGGGCTAGTCCAGAGGAAGGCAACCAGAAAAAGAGCATGAGAACCAGAGTTGGGGCACAAGGAGCAGTAGGTTGGACTTGAAGCAAGGCTTGGAGAAGAACCAGAAGGTGCTGTTGGCTGCAGGGAGGGCAATGTCGGCTGTACCAGATGACGTCGGCTGCAGCAGGCACCTCAGTCCATGGAGAAACGTAGCCCGACCAGCGATGTGTGAATTTCAGGCCCAGTCGGCTGGTCCGACAGTAGTCAGCCAGCTCCTACATTGCCCAAGAACCCTATAAAAGGCAAAGTGTGCCCATAGTTGGAATCATTCAATCCTCTAGGGATTGGGTCTCTAGGAGTCCCATAGGGGGATAGTTTTTGGGTGTTATTCACCTTTTAGAAGAAGGCAGCCTAGGGCTGTGTGTAAGAGTACCTTTTTGTACTATATGAATATACTTGAATTTCCAGCATTTCTCTCTCTCTCTCTCTCTCTCTCTCTCTCTCTCTCTACTCTCTCTCTATATTTGCGTTTTGCGTCAGCATGTTGCCAGTAGTGTTTAGGGCTGAAAGAAGACTCCCAGAGCTTCTGCGTGTTACAATAGCGGACCAAAAAGCACATGTCCGCCCACAGCATATCACACTCTAGCTCGCCAATCTGCCTGCCCCTAGCGTGCACATGACATACTCCCCTTTCTCAAAAGAGCTCACTCTTGAGCTCAAGAGAAAGAACTCAAGGAGAAGTTGTCACACTCGCAACACTAGAGAAACACCCTCTATTGGTCGAAACCAATAGTCTCAAGGACAATCCGACTAAGAGATCGACCTGCTTAAGTAACATGACATGATCGTCAATTCCTAGTCACAAAAGCCTAATCCGGAGCAAATGGATCATCTGGGTAACTCAAAGCTGAGATTGCTACCCATGATGCAGGTTCGGTTGAAAGGAAGAACTCGCCAGCCTTGAACAAGGGCAAAGCATTCCCGTAGGTATACGATCTAATGTGCACTTTCCGCATCCTATAGTACCAGAGGTAAGCAACCATTGTCTTAAAGAGTTATCCCGAAACCAGAAGTATCTTCCATTTGACTACCATGCTTCATCTTGATGTCCTCTATAAATCTAGTCTCGAAAAAAAGCCACAAAACTGGGAAAACCCATAATCTACTACTGAAGCCTGAACCAAATGGAACAGAACAGTAGTCTCTTCCCAAACAAGAGAAGAACCGATCTTTTAGAAAAGATCATCAATCTATACTTCGTCACCTCAGAAGTCTAACTTCCCAAACAGACCTCGGAAAATCTTGGACATGAAAGGAACAACTGTTCCAACAGACCTGGTTATGACACAAGCTAGCATCTATCATAATTGTTTGTATCAAAAGTAAAGTATCTATCTCTCAAAAATGTTGAGATAGCCTTGTTTTTGTAGGCGCAGAGTCCGAATGAAGTCGTGACAATCTGGCATAGCCCTGTAACATGTGATGGATCATGGCGTCCCATACCACCATGATACACCCCATACCCGTGCTACGATTACTACAAAACACCAGTTTGTGGATTTGTCGCGATCTATCAGAAACAATAAATGCCAATGGTTGACCATGTGCCACAAACTGAATCGCGCTGGTTGTGCTGCGCTTCGAGGGGGCTTCTCTGGTCGTGCTATGCTCGAGCTTATTGCACACGCTCAAGTCAGTTTGGAACTGCAGTGGAGCACTTTGGACACATCCTGGGAGGATGGAGGAGGTCATGGAGGGATGGGACATCATACTACTTACATAGACGCACCAGAGCCCAGAGAGGGGGCTACCCAAAGTAGAGGGCTATGCAGCTTCCCCCATCATACACACATTGCACACACAGATAGATCTGGGAGCATGCCCCAGAATCGGTGGTATGATGATGAGTGCAGAGAGCTATATAGACACCTCCGTGCCCAGAGAGCACTGGGGACCATTACACAGAGATAGGCGAGCCGATAGATGAGGATCCTCACGCCGTAAGAGGCGTGCATATGAGGAGGCACAGTACTGGGATATATACCACCTACTCATGAGCAGGGATGCAGCCACTGCATGGCGCATGATGAGTGTTGGGGTAAAGGCGTTATGCCCACCCTTATAGTGTGTACAAGCCCATAAGTTATAGTACATAGTACACTTAGTACTTTTAATGTACTAAGTGCACTATGTGTACTAGTGCAATATACATGTGTGTTAGGGGAGTCACACACTCATGCCTCATGAGTTGACTTATCCCCACAACTCTCTCTCTCTCTCTCTCTCCCTTGTTTCTCTGTGTATGTCTCCCACACAAGTGAAACCCTAACTGTTTCTCTCCATCAACTGGTATCAGAGCCATTCGGTGCAAGCAGATTCTTCCCTGGTCCTTTGTTGTCTTCAGAGTCTCCAGTCAAGCTAGAAGCGACCAGCAGGTTGGGCGCAGCCTGTGTGTGAAGAGGCCAGAAGAAGCGACCAGCACGCAGCTGTAGTAGATAGGTGGGCGTAAGGAGAAGGTGGCGGAAGCCACTTCTGTGCTGAATCACAGCAGCCAGGCGCCTACAGCAGTCTAGCGTGGCGTCAAGCGTGGAGCGAACATAAGCGCACACCTAGGCGAGTGGCGCTAGGCGAAACGTAAGCGAAGGTCGCTGGGCATTAGTCGTCGACTAGTTTACGGCTCACAACGCGTTGGGCGGAGCCCGTCATGTAAACTGGCGCTAGGCGAGCGAAGCGCACAGCAGGCGAAGGCGGCTGCAAAGCAAGCAGCACACGCGCGTGGAGTTCCAGCGGGAGTTCCAGTGCAGCAGCATCTTCATTGCATGGGCAGACGTAGCCACCCAGTCAACGCAGCAGCACTGGACAAGCTGCCGTCATTGATGTCCTTCCCGCCTACGACTTCCAGCCCAATACACAGCAGGAGAGAGAAGATTCAACACCTTCGAGCAGGGATCCTCAAGCTGTAGCAGTGTATCCGGTCAGCATCAACATCAGCAAGAAGCCCCCCCCCCCCCCTGCCTGCAAATCAGAGAAAAATCAGAAAATTACAAGGTATTCTGCTTCAATTTTTTTTTGGGATTTGCAATTGAGCAAGTACAATCAACATTGAGCAGGTACAGGTGCCCAATTGCTCAATTTTTGAGCAAAATTGGCAAAATTTGGTGACATTGGTCACAATCAGGATAAATTTGCAGGAAATTGGTCAAATCAGGATCAATTTACAGGAAATTGGATGTCGAAATTTGGGGCTTTTGATGTAATTGTGCAATTAAGCACTCATCCATGCTGTATGATGTGAAAAATCGCACATTTGGGCAAAATTGCAGCAAATTGCAGGGCAAATCAAGGGGCTTTTGTGCCGATTTGGTTGATTTGCATGCAGGCGATCGCATTTGATGCCGTGGATAATGTGCTGATGCCTTACAAGCACTCAATGTGCCTGTAAATCAAGGGGCTTTCATGTATTGGATGTATATGTGGCCAGGGGGAAGCATCGTGAACACTCTGGATGCCTTCATGTGCGTCAATGTACCATGTATGATCAGAAATTGATCTTAAATCAAGGGGCTTTTCAAGTTCGTATGCTTGTTGAGCTTGGCAAAGCAGCAGGCAAGACATTTATGCCTTGAATCCTCAGAAATCAGCTTGCAGTCAAGGGGCTTTTGCCCAATTTCTGTTCGGGACTGTTGTATGCAGTGTACAGGACTGTAAAAGTCTGATTTTCACTCATTTGGACAGCCAGGAGAGCATTTATTGCTACTGTACCTACTGGTACAGATTTGGCACAGCTTTGTGCATGTTTTGGCATGGCTGTACACTATTTTGAGTGACCAAAAGGTTCAATTTCAGCTGCTGAACTTGCCGGTACAGGTTTGGTACATCATTGGTGAGCACTTAGTACTGCTGTATAGTACTTTGGAAGGGCAAAAGAGCACATTTAAGGTGCTGTCCAAAATCTGCAGCAACCAGATTTTGGTGTTTTCATCACATAAAGTGGGAGAAAAGTTGCATTCTTGCTTCCGCAGTGGGAGATAAAGCTTGGGAGCAAAACTGTGAGCACTTTGTGTGCTTTTGGTGCAGTGTTTGCACATTTTTGCAGGGAGTCAGGCATTTACAGGTTGCATTTTGCTATGGCAACCACAGGTGAGAGCTCTTCATTGCTTCACATCAAGAAGCTTGAAGGCTCGCAGAATTATGATATTTGGCAAACCCAGTGCTACAATGTGTTGCTTCAGAAAAAGCAGCACAAGCCTATCAAAGAAAGGGGTGTGATGCCCGCTTCTCTTACTGCTGAAGAGTGGGAAGATATGGATGAGCTGGCAAGATCTACTATCATGTTGTCTGTGTCAGACTCATTACTTTTCAGCATTCGTGAAGAGAAGACAGCTTGGGGAATGTGGCAGAGATTGCAGGACTTGTATGCCCAACAAAGTGCCTGAAGCAAAGTGTATTGGTTGAAGAAACTCATAGGTCTTCAGATGAAGGAAGGGGCATCTATGACAGCCCATCTAAATGAGTTTAATGGTATTGTCAGCCAGGTCATTAATCAAAAGTTGGCAATGGACGATGAGTTCAAAGCCACTTTTTTGTTATGCACTTTGCCAGAGAGTTGGGACACATTCAGGACAGCCACTAGCAATTCGCATGCTATGCTGTCATATGCAGATGTTGAGGGTGCTCTTCTTCAAGAAGAGATGAACAGGAAAAACAACTCTGTTGGAAAGTCCAATGCAATGAATGCACGTGGGAGATCCCAACAAAGGGGAAAAAGCCAAGAACGGGGAAGGAGCAAGTCTCGCTCCAAAAAGGATTTGGAATGCCATTATTGTGGCAAAAAGGGACACATTAAAAAGCAATGCTACAAATGGAAAAATGATCAAAAGGAAAAGGGAAAAGGCAAAGACAAAGAGAAAGATGAAGCCAAAGATGTAAAGCCAAAGGGCAAAAGTGGAGTCAAGATTGAAGAAATCAATGTGTCACATGCAGGTGGCAGTGAGGATGAGGTCCTATTTACGTCTTCACTTGATGCCCATTCACTTCTTACAGGTGGTCATGGTATGCACTCATGGATCATTGATTCAGGTGCCTCCTTTCATGTCACAGGTTGCAGAGACTTGTTTGTCAGGTACACTGCTGGCAATGAAGGAGTGGTTTATTTGGGTGATAACCATGCATGAGATTCTTGGCAGAGGTGATGTGAGGCTTGTGTTTTCAGATGGCTCACAGCTTATGCTCCATGATGTCAGGCATGTGCCTGAGATCAAGAAGAATCTGCTTTCTACTGGACAGCTTGATGATGCTGATTATGTTACCACATTTGGTAGTGGAAAGTGGAAAATTAGTAAGGGCTCACTGGTTGTTGCCAGAGGCTCTAAGGTGGACACTCTTTACTTTATGCATGCAGGTGTTTGTCACCATGCTAATGTAAATGCAACCGAGCTGCCGGAAATTTCTATGTGGCATAGCCGGTTGGGACACATGAGTGTCAAGGGAATGGAGCAATTGTCTCGTTTGGGTTACTTGCCTTCTCTAAAGTTTTCAAGTTTTCAGTTTTGTGAGCATTGTATATATGGTAGGCAACTACAGTGCCCGCACAAGAAAGCTCTTGGACAGAAAGATGCTCAGTTAGAGCTTGTGCATACAGATGTATGTGAGATGCCTCAGCTTTCTTTGGGAGGGGCAAAATATTTTGTGTCTTTTATTGATGATGCCACACGCAAGGTGTGGGTCTATCCTCTTCGCTTGAAGAGTGATACATTCTCAGTGTTTCAGAAGTTTGTTGCTCTTGTTGAGAATCAAACTGGCAAAACACTGAAGGCTTTGCGTTCCGACAATGGTGGAGAGTATACGTCCAAACAGTTTCAGGACTTTTGTGATGCTAAAGGCATCAAGAGGGAGCTCTCTACTCCTTATGATCCTCCACAAAACGGGACAGCAGAGAGGATGAACAGGACCATTCAGGAGAAGGTCCGTTCTATGTTGTCACATGCTGCATTACCTCATGGTTTTTGGGCTGAAGCTGTTATGACAGCCGTTCACCTTATAAACAGGTCACCTAACACGAGGCTTGGTGGGAAAGTGCCAGAAGAAGTATGGACAGGGAAGCCTCCGTCATACAAGCACTTGAGAGTGTTTGGTTGCGTTGCGTACGTGCACATACGCAGGGAAATGCGCACCAAACTTGATCCTAAGTCTCATAAATGCATATTCCTAGGATATGGTGACAGAGGTGAAATGGGGTATAGACTTTGGGATCCCATGAATAGAAAGATCATACGCAGCAATGATGTCATTTTTGATGAAACATGCATGTATAAGGAGCCTGCAAGGCAACAGGAGCCTGGCAGAGTCATCTTTGATGATGATGGACATCATGGACAACAACCAAGGGCTGTAAATCAGCCATTACAGCAAGAAAACCAGCCCTTAAATGGTGCTGAAAATGGTCCAAATGGACAGCCAGAGATGGCAGAAGATATCCCTATGGATATACCACAGTTAGAGGATATACCGGGCATGATTTTTCAGCCTTATGGCATGGAACAGGAGCCACCAATGGGTGATATGCAGGCTGGACAGCAACCTGCAAATGATGGTCATTGGGTACGGAGGTCCACTAGACCCTCCAGAGCCCCTGACAGGTTTGTTCCAGGGGTTGACTACTTGATGCTCACTGACTGTGGGGAGCCCTCATGTTATAAAGAGGCTTTACAGAGGGCAGACAAGGCTCTTTGGGAGCGTGCCATGAAGACAGAGATGGATTCTCTGCATAAAAATGGAACTTGGAAGTTGGTGCCTTTGCCTGCAGGCAAGAAGGTTTTGCCATGCAAGTGGGTATACAGGCTCAAAGTTGCACCAGATGCAAAGCCAAGATACAAAGCCAGGTTAAGGGCTTCAAGCAGGAATATGGTGTGGACTTTGATGAGATCTTCTCTCCAGTGGTCAAAATGACCACACTTAGAGCTGTGTTGGCTTTGGTTGCGCATGATGATCTGGACTTGATTCAGATGGATGTGAAGACTGCTTTTCTTCACGGTGATCTCCATGAGGAAATATATATGCAGCAGCCAGAGGGTTATGCAGTGAGTGGAAAGGAGAAGCTTGTATGCAAGCTGAAAAAGAGTCTTTATGGGCTCAAACAGGCACCAAGAGAATGGTATCATAAATTTGATACATTCATGAAATCTCAGAATTTCAGGAGAAGTGACATAGATCACTGCTTGTACACCAAGAAAGCTTTGGATGGCAGTCTATTGATTCTCATTTTGTATGTTGATGATATGTTGATTGCCGGGAAATCTCGTAAAGAGATGGATGCTTTGAAGAAGAGGCTGCATGAAACCTTTGATATGAAGGATTTGGGTGATGCAAATCACATCTTGGGTATGCGGATACTTCGGGACAGAAATCAGCATGTGTTGTATTTGTCTCAGAAGGAATACATTGGCAAAGTCTTGCAGAGGTTCAATATGGACGGGGGGAAGAAGGCTAGTACTCCTTTGCCTCCATATGTGAAACTCAGTGCTATGGACAGCCCATAGTCAGATAGAGACAGGGCTGATATGGCCAAGATTCCGTATGCTTCAGCTTGTGGCAGTCTCATGTATGCCATGGTTGCTACTAGGCCGGACATTGCATTTGCAGTGGGAGTGGTTTCTAGATACATGGCCAACCCTGGCAAGAAGCATTGGGAAGCAGTGAAAGGTGTCATGAGATACCTGAAGGGCACACAGGATTTGTGCATTTGCTTTGGCAAACAGGATGCATTAGTGCATGGTTACACGGATTCGGATTATGCCGGTCATCCAGATAACCGGAAGTCTACTACCGGTTATGTATTTACATTCACAGGAGGTGCTGTGTCATGGATATCCAGGATGCAGAAGTGCATAGCCTTATCTACTACAGAGGCCGAGTATATTGCAGCCACAGAGGCTTGCAAGGAGGCATTATGGCTATCTCGGTTAGTGGTTGATTTGGGTTATACAGGGGATATTCCATTGTTGCATTGTGACAGTCAGAGTGCCATCCAGTTGGCAAAGAACCCTGTCTTTCATGCAAAGACGAAGCATGTGGATGTGAAGTATCACTTCATCAGAGAGGTGATAGAGAACAAGCAAATTCAGCTTGTTAAGATTCATACGGATGACAACCCGGCCGATCTGTTGACGAAGAGTTTGCCTCCGGAGCGGTTTGCTCATTGCAGACACTTGATGGGCATTGGATGAGGCCAGTTTCAGCCTTGATATGGCCTTGTATATTATCATGTACATGCTGATTTTTTCTTTTCCTTTACTTAAGGGCACTTTGCCTTTAAGTGGGAGGTTGTTGGGGTAAAGGCGTTATGCCCACCCTTATAGTGTGTACAAGCCCATAAGTTATAGTACATAGTACACTTAGTACTTTTAATGTACTAAGTGCACTATGTGTACTAGTGCAATATACATGTGTGATAGGGGAGTCACACACTCATGCCTCATGAGTTGACACTTAGAGCCCGCAGGAGACAGAGGACACCTGGCTTTCGGACACCACGCCTATACCAGAGAGAGATGACAGAGATCAGAGCTCAGTTTCACAGAGAGGGTGAGGAGCGACTGGCTCGCTTCAGAGCACACCCAGGCATGTTCTTCAAGGAGCTGTGGACACCCCCTTCACTGATGTATACCATTTTATACCCCCAGTATGGTACAGGATGGAGCTACCTAGGTTGCATATCATGATTGTATACTCCATGCATATAGCTTTGCATTCTCCTAGTAATAGAGCTCCATCCCCTACACATCCAGATTCAGCTTTTTTATTCAGTACTTTTTCATTTTGTTGGGATGACAGAGGATACCCCATACATGTACTCCGATTTGTCTCATAGGCCGAGTTCGGTCTTTTGGAAGACGTTAATAAAATCTTTCTTTCTTTCTTTCTTTCTCTCCCTTGTTTCTCTGTGTATGTCTCCCACACAAGTGAAACCCTAACTGTTTCTCTCCATCAATGAGAGAGCCTCGCCCTCGTACCCCGATTGAGGATCCACACACATGGCACACATATGCAAAGAGCCTCTACCATATCCCTCAGCAGCCGCCCATACCACAGCCACAGGAATCCCGCCCTACCACCTCTACTTTCTTTACCGCCTCGATGGTAGAGAGAGCTATCCGCCGGTTATAGCATGGGAGATCGGCTGACCACACAGGTATACCGAGTGAGCATCTTATTTATGCAGCTGACACACTGGGACCCTTTGTTGCTCACCTCTTTAATAGGGCACTAGTGGAGGGCTTACCAGCTGAGTGGACTATGCACACCATCGTGCCTCTCCACAAAGCGGGAGACATGCTAGACCCCAGCAACTACAGACTATCATGATTGGTCATACATTGGCCAAACTTTATGGCGCAGTGCTCGAGGCAGAGTTGAGCTCATATGCAGAGAAGGAGGGACTGCGAGCACCAAGGCAGGCTGGATTCCGACGAGCTTTCTCCACTATTGACCATATATTCACTCTGAGATGTCTGATTGACCAGGCTAGGGCGCGGGAGAGGAGATTATACTGTTGCTTTGTGGATTTCCGCAAAGCGTTTGACACGGTGCCACGAGAGAGACTCTTCCAGCACCTACAGTCATTGGGGATCCCATCAGAGATGGTTTGGGGCATCTATGCTTTATATGAGCAGGTCTTCGGGCGCATACGATGCCTCGGGGGGCTATCTGATGTTATTGCTAGCACCATAGGTGTGAAGCAAGGATGCCCACTCTCTCCTACACTATTTGGGCTATACATCGATGAGGTGGCTGACTTCATTGGTCACGATGGTGGGGACAGGGTAGACATCTCAGGTACCATAGTCCACATTATGCTATATGCAGATGATATTATTCTGGTCTCTGAGTCGCAGATGGGACTACAGCACCATCTCCATGCACTCCATGACTTCTGCACATAGAGGGGGCATACAGTGAACCTTGGGAAAACCAAGGCCATGATTTTCCACACCTCGGGGCCGGTTCGACGACGACAGGCCATCTTCACACTAGCAAGAGGACAGGTAGAGGTGGTAGACTCGTGTGTGTACCTGGGGATTACATTTACGACTCCGCCAGGAAGATTTACTATGGCACAGGCAGCCAGAGATAGACTCACACGAGGGTATGCAGCTTTGGCCATGCTAGAGAGACAATGTCACTGGGCACACTTCCAGGAGCCCCGCACGAAGGGGTGGTTGTTTGACACACTAGTCACCCCTGCTTTGATGTATGCTGCAGCAGTATGGGCACCTGGGCTCGCCACCTCCACATGGTCTCAGATAGAGAGGCCTCAGATTCTCATGCTCTCACGGATGATCCGCAACAAACCCTCCGTCCCACATGACATTGTCCGGACGGAGTTTGCGGCACCTCCTATGCTAGTAGAGGCCCTCTTCCAGACGATCTGCTTCATACAGAGGATCAGAGATATGCCATTAGATCGACTCTCACATAGAGCTTTTGAGGCGTCCAGGCAGCTCGCAGAGTGTGGAGATAGGAGATCATGGTATTCAAAGATGATATAGTGGCTCACTCAGCATGGTCTTGACATAGATCACCTGCCACCTTTCCAGTATGATATACATGAACCACACATCCAGCTCTCTCACAGTGAGAGGAAGAGAGTCCTTTGGTAGGATTTATGGCAGCGATACACTCAAGAGACTTGGACTACACCCAGTCAGCCTCTACCGTCGAAGATGCAATACTACAGAGATCAGTTTATGTGTATCTCAGCGGATGGATTCATACAGAGACCTGGATACATGGATGTGTACATGCCTCACAGTGTCCGAGTGGTGATTGGCCAGCTCAGAGTGTCATCACACCAGCTTGAGATTGAGGCAGATAGGGCAGCATGGATCCCCAGAGTAGAGAGGATATGCAGACTGTGCCAGGAGGAGGTTGAGAGTGAGGAACATTATGTATGCAGATGCAGAGCATATAGTGTCATTAGAGAGAGATACACCACCATCTTTAGTGGACATCCCTCACTCCGCCAGATCATGGAGTCCGCAGACCAGCACAGATTTGGCCAGTTCTTGCTAGAGACACAGCGCCACAGACATACCACAGGGAGAGGTGGGCGACAGCTCCTGCTCCAGCTCACTGATTTCTTCTAGAGATCTATCCCAGTGCCTATCCTGACACAGGAGGGGGTTACACTTCAGTGCGCTGCGGACCTCCGAGCCAGACGGAGACCGAGAGCACCAGGCCACTAGACTCCTAGACTACATGAGAGGGAGATCACAGAGATACGGGCTCGACATCAGCACCATATCCAGGAGCAGCTAGCTCACTTACACTCACACCCGGAGATCATGCTCCGAGGTATTTTTGCCTCGCCATCGCCTATGTATCACATATTACACCCCCATTATGGTACTGGTTGGAGCTAGACAGATTTGCATTGCATTCTTGTATACCCTGCGCATATAGGGTGCATACTGAGCCTCTAGCACTAGTGCTCCATCCATCACACCCCCCCACTAGCTCAGTACTTTCATAGTTTATATCATGTTCATTTTGTCCTTTTTTTTTCTGGACATCCAGAAGACATTGACAGTTGTACATTGATTTGTCTCATAGGTCGAGTTCGGCCTCTAGTAGACGTTAATGCAGCTTTCTTTCTCTGCTCTTATATGCTGATGATATTGTGCTTATAGCAGACTCACCAGAGGGTATGCAGAGGCACTTGGATACTTTACATGCTTATGCAAAGGACAGTGGGCTCTCAGTTAACCTTGGCAAGACCAAGGTTATGGTGTTTAACACTACAGCTCAGTGGGTTTGGAGATCAGCGCCTATTTTCACATATGGGCAGGAGACAGTGGAGTATGTTGACTCATACACATATCTTGGAGTGGTGTTCATTGGGCCCACATTTTCCAAGAAATAGGGAGTCCTTAGTGAGATCCAGATCAGCTGTACTTGCTCGAGGACTAGCACAGAGAGCTCTCACTGACTTCTTCCATACTAGCACTCTGAGGAGCTTGGCCGAGAGGTGTGACACTTGACAGAGCCATTGAGTTATGCAGAGCTCGACGCCCCAGACCCCATGGTCCTTGCCCACGGGCACGTCACCACAGGAGGATCCGGGCCATCATCGCAGGACCTTCTCGCGCCAGCTCAATTTTACCACCTTGAGCACCATGTCATAGCAGCCCATGAGGGATGCATTAGGGTGATATGAGAGCTCTTTGCTCATGTACCTAGATGAGATTTTATAGTTCTAGATTTTTGTTATCTTTTTGTATTACTAATTGTACCCAGGATGATGTACCTCATGGATATGATGTAACCTTTTGGTCTCATAGGTTATTTTGGACTTTTGAAGACGTTAATACAACTTTCTTTCTTCTTTCTTTCTCTCTGGGTCGGATTTAACATTAGGGTTAAGCTGAAGGAGTGTTACATCCCAATGGTTGCCTTCAATAGTGCTAAGGATTCGGCCACTAGTTGCAGTCCATTTATGTTGATGTATGGTTACTAGCCTAGATCTCCGGTAGCTATATTGGGACTTAAGGGCTTAGGGTATTAGGATTGACGCGGCTAGGGTATTAGGATTGGTGCGGCTAGAGATTTTTTAGCGGATATGCATGAGATGCTAGTTTATCTGAATTGCTTAGGATGGAGTACGGTTTTATGCTGATAGAAAGTGTTCGCTGAGGGAGTTATCCGAGGGAATGTTGGTATATCTAAGGATGCCCAAGAATTCGGAGATGTTGCGGATGGGGAGGGTGTCCCCTAGGTCTTGTGGACCTTACAAGATCCTGAAAAGGGTTGCTGAGGTGGCTTACAAGCTAGAATCACTTCCTAATGTAAAAATTCATCTAGTTTTTCATGTTAGTAGACTCAAGGGGAAACTGGGGGCTCAGGATAACATTGTTACGCCCGAGGAGTTGGTAGAGATTGAGGACTTGTCCTTTGTTCCACGAGCCGGAGCTTTACTGGATTTCAGGGAGAGGAAGCTTAGAAATAAGTTGATATGTGAGTAAGATCACCTCGAAAAATAGGGTGGTAGAGGACCTAACTTGGGAGACAGTTGTGAGTCTAGAGTTGAGGCTCGTTAACTTTGTTTCCTAGAGAGGAAAGGTCTTAGGAGAGGAAGTATGTTATGTAGCTAACACTAATCCTTGAGATTAGGTCCTAATTTGGCAGGGCTAGGGAGCCTTGAGATTAGGGGGAAGGCTGTAGGCACCTAGGTTACAGGTGGCTAGGGTTCATTATTATTGATAATTCATCGTTACTGGCTATTTGTGACTGGTCGGTTATTTGTAGCAGCAATAGTCACTATATAAGTGAGTTATGAATTATTGTGTTCTTAAGTTGGTTCACTTGATTGTTGGTCTATGCCTTTACGAGAGTAGTCTTACTCCTGTCATGGACACGGCAATTCACAGGAAGTCTTGTTGAGAGTCCCTTTAGGACATGCTTTGGTGTTATGGGATGCCAGGGCTGATTGCCCTGGCCGGAGTGGAACCTTATTCCCAAACTCCGGGGAGATATGGGAGGTGAGTTTGCCTGCACCCTTCTATGTTGTTCTAACCTTGTGTGTCTAGCTTGTGTAGTATTAGATGATCCTTCGGGAGGGGTCTTACAAAACTGCTTTCTCTCGGAATTGTTTGGAACTCTTCCAACTGGAATACCACAAAAAGCACATAGCCTTGTTGCCCAAACTTGTAGATGTACGATCAATCTAAATAGCCGCTTTTCGCGCGACATAATCTTTTGTGTGTGGACCAAACACTTGTACCTCTGCACCAGCCCTGGAAGTTGACGATCAGCCTGGGAGAGGGGTTGGAAGTAGTCGATCAGCTCTCAGATGAAGGCGCCTATCTCAAGTATATCAAATCAGTCCTCAAACCACCTTTTTGTAGTAGTCTAACTTTGCTTTTGTTGATTCTTCTCGTTTTAAAACAGGTGATAATTTTTAATAATCTGCTTTTCTTCCATTAGGCTCCTAGCAAAAGGGTGTCCACATGAATAACAGTTGTCCCCGGTCCAAAAGCATACCTTGTGGACGGGTGTGTGAAACCTTTTTAGCGTCCATAACAGAACCTCATGAACTAGGTCCATGGGCCAAGCTTGAGTTCTGAAAATAACCTATGAGCCTAGCACAAGGTCCCATAGATCCTGCCATGATGTGGATCTGCATGCCAAGCATGTCTCTGAATAAGCATGATAATCAGGTCCAAAATACTCAGAGAAATTAGGGATTTGTGACACCTAAGGCTTGCTTTTTGTTTGCTAGTTAAAGCCCAATTATTCTTCTGAATGATTAAATGCTGCCTCAAAGAATGATGTTTATTTAGTTGTCAAAATAGTATTAAGCTATTTTACATGGATGAGTTGGTAAGTTACATGCAGATCAAAGTGAAAGGTTTTTATGCCAGTCATTTTGGTTCTGGATTAAAACCAGTCTTGGTTTGTTTATGTGACTGACTGCTCAAAGTGAGTGAACGATTCTTTTTTTAAAACAAGTTTCGAGTCCACAGGTTTTGTAAGGAGTTTCACCATGCGTGCTAATGAGTGATGGTTGTTATTTGAAAGATTTAATTTGCAAATACTATTGTCTTTTTTGTGCAAAAAAATGGTAATGTGGATACTTTCCAGCAATCTCCTCTAGGTGCAGAACACACACAACTTAACTTGATTGTAATTACACCAAGAGCATATCTTTGTTATTTTTTTCTTACCAATGGTCTTTGTGTGTGCTTACAGGATTTACAAGGGAGCAAGGAGGCATGTCAGAAGATGCTCTCCGAAGAGCGTTTCAAGCCACTGAAGAGGGATTTCTAAATTTTGTGAGGCAGTCAAGACCAGACCTAGTTACGGTTGGAGCTTGTTGCCTAGTTGGGGTCATTTGGAGGCATGCACTGTATATTGCCAATCTTGGAGATTCGAGGGCTGTTCTTGGGAGTCTTCCCAGAGCCAACGATAACATTGTTGCAACACAGTTGACAACAGAGCACAATGCAAGCGTTGAGGAAGTGCGCCAGGAGCTCAAGGCTATGCATCCAGATGATGCACAAATTGTAGTCATGAAGCATGGTGTATGGCGGGTAAAGGGTATTATTCAGGTGGGTCGTTATGCTTGATGTTCATCATTAGAGTCGATGCTTCTAATAAAATATTTGTTTCTCCCCACTAATTTAAAGTTTGTGAATATAGGCTTGAACCTTTCTCACTTGCCCTTGTTTTACTGCTTGTTTGTTGAATTTTTGATATATGGGGGTTAAGTATGGAGTCTTTGTTAGGGTAGGGGTCTAGACTGTTTTTGGTTTTTATTTTGGATCATAAAAAAACATCTATTGAAACTTTCCTTTAAAGTAAAAACGGTACCTGTTTTGAGTGTAGAAGGACCATTTTCTCTATGCATCTGAATCACTAATCCTGATTACAAAAATCTCCAGTACTTGGCTTGAACATTCCTCGGAGTTCTTAACTATTTTGGACACAACCACAGACCAAGCTTTATCAATAAAATATAGATATCTAGCTCGTTTATTGTGGAGGCGAATGAGGTCTTAAAACGAAATGATAAAATAGATATCTAGCTAGTTTATTATGGAGGAGAGTGAGTTCTTAAAAAGAAACAATAAATCGAGGAATTAGCAATGCCACAAAAGTTGGATGCCTTTCCCCCCCCCCCCCCCCCCCCCCCTCGAGTAGATGTTTGTGTTGGTACCTGCCTAGAGATGGTTTGGTCTTCCTGCCTAAAGGTGTTACAAGTTTTGGGCTGCAAAGCATCCACAATACTGACAGGGCCTTGCGGGGATTTGAACTCGGGACCTCCCCTCTCCAAGTCACAAGCGCACATTGCTAGGCTATGTGCCCGTGGCAAAAATTGGATACTTTAACACAAAGTTAGATCAAATTAAGTGACATAGAGATATCGTGATGGAGAAGCATGGTGAGCAAGGATGCAAATTACGTGCTTATTGTGTCCACTATGCTACAAGTCCCAAAATCTTGGCAGGATAAGTAGGTTGATTAGTGCGCTACTCCTTTTTATTATACATGCACATATAGTACATGCGTACATGCTTACATACAGACACTAGATTGAAGTTATCTAGATGGATACATTCAACCACTCCTTTATCAAAAGCAAAGCCGCAAGACGTAGAGACTGGCAGAATTTACTAGAGAAGGGAAATGCTACATCTCTATATTAATCAAGATGAAGCATGAAATTATTATTCCAATGATGTTGAATTTAAGATGAGGGCAATGTCATTGGTGTATAGCAATATGGGCACCACTGTTTGGGTCCTCTATAAGCTGTCCACAAAGAACACAATCTCATCAATATATAGCCCAAATAGTGTCAGTGAGAGTGGACAGCCTTGCTTAACCCCAATAGTGCTACGTATCTTTCTTGAGAGATCGTCAAGTGCGCACTCTATTACCGCATATAGAGACATCAAAGCCCACATTGTATCATGTGGTAACTTGTAGCTGTCACCATTTGGTCCATCTCTATTTCTGGAGCCACTTCTATGGGACTGTCACTCCATAGAGCGGCCATAATTGTGCCATGTTCACATGGGGCCAAGCCAGTGTCCCATGTGAAAGTCACATGGCCAGTCTCTTGGTGTCACATGGACGGGAGCCAGATTAGTGCCACCCGTGTGTGACCAGTGCTGCGTCACATGGACGGGAACTGGTTTTGTGCCACCTGTGTGTGACTTGCTTCGTTCTGTATGGACGGGAGCCTGTTGGTGCCACCCGTTTATGGCCAGGATGGCGTCTTACCTATGGGATTGTCACTCCATAGGAAGACCAGGACATTTTTATATTTTAGTTTAGCATGACTTCAGAAGAATAGCAAGATGATATTGAAAATTCCTTGGATTCTTTATCTCAACAGGATGAGTTACCAATGATGAAGACACAGAGACTACCAAGAGGATAATGTTTTCAACATTGCAGAGAATTTCATACATTCTTCTAACAACTTGGATGGAACACTACAATAGATAGTATTCAAGTATCATTGAGAGAATTAATGGTTGAGCCCTAAGATTCTTCTACATCGCAACATAGCCAAGTTAACTTCAAGCCCAACGTTTGGAAGCAGATAAAGAAGAAGACATTAAAGAATAATGCTACAACTTGGGATTTAGCATTTAAAGCACGACACCAAGACAATAGATGTTTTTTTTTCAATATTTCTTAGTGCGAGCTTCACCACAAGCATAAATGGCCTAATGATGAAGATCTTCAGTAACATCAAAAGTCTCTTATTTAGCTGGAGTCTTATTTTAAGTGGGAGGGAATGTCACGATTGTGACTTTATCTCTCTAACTACTCTTGATTAGTCTTCAATCATTGAAAGGACACCAGTGAAGGGTCACACCATGTCACATAGGTCATCACTAAAGGACACAACTCTTCAAAGAGACACATTTATTGATCAAAAGACACATCTCTACGTCCAAAGGGCATATTCATTTAAGAGTCACATCCTTTCGTCAGGGATCCACCTCTTCATTTGTACTTATTCAGGTCCTATTTAACAAGGCCTTGTGTCTCAATGCAACAACACACAACTTTGCGCTCTTTGCCTAATATTTACTCAAATATTTAAGTATTAATCTCTTTAATTATATTTAAGTATATTTAATTAAGCTGAAAGCTTAACAAAGAGCATGGGACAACACTTGCTCGCTTGCTGTAACTGTTGCTTCATGATTCAAAGAAATACCCAATTTTCGTCCTTGTAGTTGACGTCTCGTTTGGTCTTGTTGGTGTGCCTGGTATATGCTTCCTGTGCTTTGGTTAGGTGTTCCTTTATGGACTCAATAATTTCCAAAAACGTTTGTGGTTTTGTTGGCCTCCAATGATGGCGACACCATCTTCGTAAGAAACGATGACCAAATGCTGTCTCATATGGAGTCATGCCAATGTTAGATGAATTAGTGTCATTTTGGATTCCTGGCACCAAAGGAAGATACAATTCCCATTTTGACTGCTTGTCATGGCTATACAATTTGAGAACATCAAAGGCTAGCTGATTGTATATTTGTGTCTGACCATTTGTTTGGGGATGATGTCACCAATTGGCCGACCATTTGGTCCATTCCTAGTTTTTGCGTCTCGTTCACTTGAGGCCAGGCCGGTGTCTCATGTGAAGAGGCCAGTATTTTGCTGACATGGACGGGAGCCAGACTGGTGCCACCCGTGTGTTAGCAGGATGGTGTCGTATGGACGGGAGCCAGATCAGTGCCACCCGTGTATGACCTGGACTGTGTTCGATCCATGGGACTGTCACGCCATGGAAGAGCCAGTATTCGTGCCGTGTTTTACCTATGGGACTGTCACACCTAGGGAAACTCGTGCCTGGAACTGTGTCTTACCTATGGGACTGTCACTCCATAGGAAGACCAGGTTTTTATGTTTTATGTCGTGCCAGTTTTGTGCCGACAGATATTTTGTACATGTTCCATGAATGGGAGATATGTCCATGTTACTATTTGCACATGCACACATGATTTGCATGCTTGAAACTGTTTTCGTATGACATGTATTCGTGTGTTTGCCTGCTTGACGTGTTACTTACTGAGCAGGGACGCCTGCCAGTGAGTCGTGAAGTTTGCCCTGTATTCTGACGAGTTTCAGTGCATGTGAACAGGTGGTAAGTATATGGTACATGTTGTTTTAATGTTTTATATTCTAACCCTTTGATTTATAAGGTTAGGGGTTCACACTTATTTAAAAGTGGGCACCCCCTTTGGGCACCCACTTTGGGGCCAAGGTGGGGAGCCCCACTTTTAAGTGAGTGTGGGGGTGGGCATGGTCACCTACCCCCACTAATCCCCCACATGCATGCGTGGAAATCTTGAGTTGTATCTTAACTTTAATTTTATTAAAAGAGACTCCCTTCTTCAAGCGTGGAGGCATCGCATCTTCTTGGCGTTGATTTTTCATCACCCATCGCTTCCTTCTTACGTAAACAACCGGCGACCAGCGCTTCGGCTTCTCACAAGCTGCGCATACCACCATCAGCAAGGCTGCGTTTCTGCATACAGCCAGCAGGCCGTGTCCATCAGCAGCAACAGGCGGCCTTTCTCTTGAGGCTGCAACCACCCCTGTAGGCGGCTGCCTTCTCTTTCCACCTATACAGGTGACTCCTCCAACGGGCTGTACCCTCTGCTGCCGGCTGCGCTTGCCCCTCTACAGGCTGGCTGCAACTACCCCCCACAGGCGGCAGCATACTTGAAGGCTGGCGCTGCTTTTCTCCTCTGCACTCAGACGTGGGTTCCACCTCCACAAGGACTGTTGTGGCTGCTCTCACAGGCGGCTACTGACAGGCTGCCATTTTCTCTACCTTCAGGACATTGTCCACCACCAGAGGCTATATCTTTCTACAGGCCACTACTCCCCTCGACGTGCTGTTGCTTCTTGGTGTTCGTCACTAGGAACTGCACACATGGGTATTGGTTTCCTATCAACCATCTACAAGTAAGTGATTTTCAGATTTGAGTAAAGCATTTAATGTTTAAATCTGATAAGGGATTCATCCCTCTACGGCCACACCCGTTCGGTGCCGGGTTGTCCAAGCTGTATTGGCGAACCTCGGTCCAAAGGTGCTGAGATCGGGAGAGCCAGGCGTTAGTACGAGAGCGCCTGTTTGTGCGTGGTCTCGGAACACCAGTGAGGCGCTCTCCGCGGAGTCCAGTGAAAGCACAGGACCGTAGCGATTGGGCCACACTAGTGGTCGTTCTGCTTCGAGTTTCTACATCGAAATCCGAGCCTACTTGTTTGGTACTGTTTTCATATGTACATGGACATTATCTGGTTCTCAGAACCCATGGAGCATTGTATTCATTAAATACTCCCAATAAATATATCATATATTGAGGGGGGGGTCGGCCCGTTCCGGCCCCAGTGCTGGTGTCCATCTTTCCATTTCTGTTCATTTAAATTCAAGTTGTTTTAAAGTTGTCCATTTTAAACTTGTGGTTTTAAAGTTGTGCTATTAAGCGTGTGGGTGTCCAACGGAGTCCTTCCCACTTGACGGGATCGGTTTCATTGGTATCAGAGCACGGTTGTTTCCCTCTTCCTAGTGGGGAAACGAACCTGTGTACTGGACATCCCGCTTTTAGCAAACTTTGAACACAATGGACAGCCAAGGCAACCCTTTGGAAGTACCAAATTCGAGGGGTCCATCTAGTGCTTCTCGTGGGTCTGATGCCCTGCGTGGTAGGCACAAGCCCCTTGAAAGGGTTATGGATAGTGAATCCAAGGGTCAACTGTCTCCAGGAAAGACAGTTATGCTTGAACAAGAGCCTGAAGCTATGAGGGCTGAAATGGAACATATGAGAAAACTTTTGCAGGCTCAAGAGCAAGAATTGAAGTTTTTGCATGAAGATCCTCATCTACAAAGTGCTATTGAAGCCAGGAAGGCTGATGCTATGGTTGATGTAACCTTTGAATCAATGGCTCGTGAAGTGGGCAAGAAACCAAGGGAGTTGGCACTTGCCTATCTCCTTCGCAAAGGTGATATCAAAGAGGGGGATGACGGAGAGCTGATTTTCAGAAATCCACCTCGTTTGAAGCATGGAGATCCCGCATCCCAGAGGCTGAAATCTTTTATGCAAAAGGAAGAGGTGACTGTCACCTCTCGTCATGCATCCTCTCCCCAAGGCACTAAGCCTGACAGATTTATGTATGCCAGTGCTCATGGAGGGCACGAAAGTCACATGCATGCAAGATATGTATCTCATGGTGACAGGTCTGCTTCCAGAAAAATTTTGCCTTCTGAGTTGTCTCATGGAGAGACACTGCCATATGCAGGTAAGTCACATGCATCTGAGCTTCGAGTTCGTGGAGCACATGCCACCGTGCCCCATGAAGCTTCTATGATGGCCCATGGAGCCCATGCAGACAGGGCTACCCCGTTGGATAAGGGGAAAAGAAAAAGAGAGGACCATGAGCCTCATGCCAAGAAGCTCAAGGAATTCAAAGCAGGTGATAAATCTGTCAAATTTGATGTCTTTCATGGTGAACATGATGCTTCTAAGGTGTTAGCGTTTGTGGCACAGTTCGACATTGCTTTTAGCGATGAGGACTTTACAGAAAAGTCGAAGGTGCGCCATGCTAGCATGTTTCTGAAAGGCACTGCTGCCCATTGGTGGATCACCGAAAAGATCACCAAGGATCCCATCTCTACTTGGAAGGAATTCAAAGATAGATTTTATGCTCAGTTCTTGCCACCCAATGCAGAGCAAACTCTCACTCAAAAGTGGGACAGGCTGGAACAAAAAGATAATGAGAGTGTGCAACAGTATGTGAACAAATTTTGGAAAGTGTTGCTGGAAGTGACTCCCTTCATGCTAATCTCTGAGGAGGAAAGAAAGAGGAAGTTTCGTTCTGGATTGCAACCTGCTTATAGATCGGGTATTGAATTGCACCCAAAACATACGTTGCAACAACTCACAGCTTCTGCCCTTGCTACAGAGCAATTGGTGCTCAAGATCAAGCAGGATCAAGGAGGTTCCAAGGCGAAGGACAAGGCTGCCCCAAATCAGCAAAAGGGCGGACAGCCATCTAAAAAGAACTTCCGGGAGCCATCTAAAGAACAGGGCCCAAGGAAGAACAAATTCGGCTTAACCCCGGAGCAAAGAGAGCAATATGCTAAGGATGGAAAATGCTTTTCTTGTGGTAGCAAAGACCACATGTTTCGGCAATGCCCAGATCGCAAACCAAAGCACGAGGACAAGCACACCAAAGCAAATGTTCATGCAGTTCCTGATGTGCAAGGTAATACAGGTCATGATGCTAAAGAGAGAATGGTTTGCAAGGCTTGGGGGCAAATCAAGGATCAGCCCGCACTCTTTATGTTTGATGACTGTGCAACTGACAATTTCATCTCTATGCAAATGGCAGCTGCATTGGGTATTGAGATTGAAAACATGGGACCTCAGATTGAAGCCGAAGCTGCATTTATTGGTAAAGAGGTACAGGTTACCCCTTTGATTGGGAAGTTGCGTATCCATATCCAGGGCTACCTTGACAATGAGCATTTCTTAGTTGCTCCACTGAATGGATGTGATGTATTGTTGGGCAAGCCGTGGCACCATAGGCTTGAGCCCCGCAAAGACTACAAGTCCAATATGATTTCTTTTATGCATAAAGGCCGCATGCACTTTATTGATGCTGGCAAAGAAGGGGATTCCATCCCAGTTGTATCACACATCCAAATTAATAAAGCAATGAAAAAGAGTCTTTCAGCGTACTTGGTTTTTGTGCGTGATAGTCTTGTGCCAAATCAACAAAATGTGGATGCTATGTCTAATGATAGGCTGAATTTTCTTAATGCATTCAACGACTGTTTTGCTGACTCATTGCCAGGTGAATTACCTCCCCAAAGGCCCGAAGATCACCGTATAGATCTTGTGCCAGGTAGTTCTCCTCCTAACAAACCCGCATACCGAGTGAGTGCTGCACAACAAGAAGAAATTATGAAGCAGGTAAACGAGCTTTTAGAGAAAGGTTTGGTTCAGCCCAGTTCCTCACCTTACTGCTCTCCTGTGCTTCTTGTTCAAAAGAAGGACGGATCATTCCGTATGTGTGTGGACTATAGAGCTTTGAACAAGCTTACCATCAAGAACAGATTTCCTATTCCACGTATTGATGATATCTTGGATAAACTTGATGGCTCAGCTTGCTTTAGCAGACTTGATTTGAAGAGTGGTTATCACCAGATTCGCGTGGTGCCACAAGATGTCCATAAGATTGCATTCAGGACAGCCTTCGGATTATATGAATTCTTGGTAATGCCTTTTGGTCTCACCAATGCTCCTGCTACTTTTAATCGTATGATGGATAGGATATTCCGACCCCATCGCAAGTTTACAGGAGTCTTCTTTGATGATATCTTGGTTTTCTCCAAGAATGAGTAGGAACACAGAACTCATTTGGTCACAGTGTTCGAAGAGTTGCGGAAGCATAAACTTTTCGTCAATGCCAAGAAAAGTGAGTTTTTCCTTTCAGAGATTCATTATCTGGGACATATTGTATCCAAGGATGGAGTTACAATGGATCCTGCAAAGATAGAGACTATTCGGAATTGGCCCGAATTGCAAAACGTACATCAAGTACGTAGTTTTCTGGGATTATGTTCGTACTACAGGCGTTTCATAAGGCATTTTGCTATGATTGCCACTCCTCTACATGATCTCACGAAGAAGAAAACTGCTTTCAAATGGACTTCAAAGGAACAGGATGCTTTCTTGCAGCTCAAGCATGCGATCATATGTGGTCCAGTATTGATTGTTCCTAACTTGCACAAGTCATTCGTGGTTGAATGTGATGCTTGTGGTGATTGCATAGGAGCTGTCCTAAATCAAGAAGGGCATGCAGTTGCATACGAGAGCCGTCGTTTGCATGATGCTGAGCTTCATATGGATATCTATGAGAAAGAGCTCTTGGCTGTAATTCACGCCTTAAAGATTTGGAAACACTACCTTCTTGGGGCTGAATTTGTAGTCAAGACAGATCATCAAAGCTTGAGATACTTTCTATCTCAAACCAAGCTTTCAGAAAAGCAGATGAGAATGGCAAATTTTCTTTCCATGTTTCATTTTCAGATTGTGCATACTCCAGGAAAGAAAAATGTGGTGGCCGATGCACTATCTAGGAGGCCTTATATTGCTGCAGTCTCAATGGCCTCTCATGGAGACCTATCTGCTATGAGAGATTTGTATCATTTGGATGCTGATTTTTGCCATATATGGACTGATTTACTGGCTGGTCATTCACATGCCTCTTATGTTATCAATGAGGGTTATCTCATGAAGGATAATTGCCTATGTGTGGTGAAGGATTTGCGTCCAAAGGTTATGGACGAATGTCACGCTCCACCATATGCTGGTCATAGAGGTATTATGCCTACTACTCGCATGATTCAGAGGTATTTCTTTTGGCCAAGCATGCGTAAAGACATTGAGGCTTATGTGCGTGCATGTATCACTTGCCAAAAAGTGAAATTTGACAGGCAAAAGCCTCCAGGTTTGCTTCAGCCATTGCCTATTCCCTCGCAACCTTGGGAAGGTATCACGATGGATTTTATTATGGATTTGCCTAGATCCCAGCATGGGAATGATGCTATTTGGACTATTGTGGACAGGTTTAGCAAGCAAGCTCACTTCTTGCCCGTCAAGAAAACCATAAAAGCTGATCATATGGTAAAACTTTTTCTTGCTAATATTTTCAAGCATCATGGTATGCCTAAATCCATTGTTGGGGATAGAGATCCCAGGACTACAAGCCTATTTTGGAGGGCTTTGTTTGATAATATGGGTACTAAGCTTGAGTTTCCATCAGCTTATCATCCCCAAACGGATGGCCAAAGTGAAGCTGCAAATTCGGCCGTATTGGATTTGTTGAAGTGTTATGTGGCAGATCAAAAGAGTGCATGGGAGAAGTATCTTCCACTTGTTGAGTTTGCCTACAACAATACGATCCATGCTTCCACGGGCAAGCCTCCGTTTGAGATTATTTATGGCAGAGTGGTCTTGCCACCCATCCTTCGTACCAAGGATGATATTTTTTGCAGCTGATGAATATGTTCGTGACTTGGATGTTGCCTTTGGTCAGGTGCGGACAGCCATTGCAAGATCTCAGGATAAGCATAAAATGGCTGCTGACAAGCATAGAAGGGACATGGAAGTCAAAGAAGGTGATTGGGTATTGCTGAAATTTGAGAAGGCTAGGCTTCGGAAGAGGCCAGGACGAGAAGGATCATATCCTAAGCTTTCTCCTCGCTATTATGGACCCTTCAAGGTGATTCACAAGATCAATGAAGTGTCCTACAGGCTTGCTTTACCTAGTCATTGGAAGATTCACAATGCTTTTCATGTGAGTCTATTTCGGAAATATGTGGGGCCAGATCCTGATGAGCCTGTCACAGAAGATCCGCCAGAGATTGAAGAGCTTGAGGAGATCCTCCAGCCAGAACAGATTGTTTTTCACAAGGAGAGAAAGCTACCTGCAGGAAAGCTTTCCAGGAGATACCTTGTGAAGTTTAAAAATTATTTGCCTATTGATGCCAAATGGGTAAATGAGGATTACTTTGCAGATTATCCGCAATTGTTGCAGGCATATCTTGAGGCTTTTAAGTTGAGGTCAACTCTTTAGAAGCCCGAGGGGGATGTCACCAATTGGCCGACCATTTGGTCCATTCCTAGTTTTTGCGTCTCGTTCACTTGAGGCCAGGCCGGTGTCTCATGTGAAGAGGCCAGTATTTTGCTGACATGGACGGGAGCCAGATTGGTGCCACCCGTGGGTTAGCAGGATGGTGTCGTATGGACGGGAGCCAGATCAGTGCCACCCGTGTATGACCTGGACTGTGTTCGATCCATGGGACTGTCACGCCATGGAAGAGCCAGTATTCGTGCCGTGTTTTACCTATGGGACTGTCACACCTAGGGAAACTCGTGCCTGGAACTGTGTCTTACCTATGGGACTGTCACTCCATAGGAAGACCAGGTTTTTATGTTTTATGTCGTGCCAGTTTTGTGCCGACAGATATTTTGTACATGTTCCATGAACGGGAGATATGTCCATGTTACTATTTGCACATGCACACATGATTTGCATGCTTGAAACTGTTTTCGCATGACATGTATTCGTGTGTTTGCCTGCTTGACGTGTTACTTACTGAGCGGGGACGCCTGCCAGTGAGTCGTGAAGTTTGCCCTGTATTCTGACGAGTTTCAGTGCATGTGAACAGGTGGTAAGTATATGGTACATGTTGTTTTAATGTTTTATATTCTAACCCTTTGATTTATAAGGTTAGGGGTTCACACTTATTTAAAAGTGGGCACCCCCTTTGGGCACCCACTTTGGGGCCAAGGTGGGGAGCCCCACTTTTAAGTGAGTGTGGGGGTGGGCATGGTCACCTACCCCCACTAATCCCCCACATGCATGCGTGGAAATCTTGAGTTGTATCTTAACTTTAATTTTATTAAAAGAGACTCCCTTCTTCAAGCGTGGAGGCATCGCATCTTCTTGGCGTTGATTTTTCATCACCCATCGCTTCCTTCTTACGTAAACAACCGGCGACCAGCGCTTCGGCTTCTCACAAGCTGCGCATACCACCATCAGCAAGGCTGCGTTTTTGCATACAGCCAGCAGGCCGTGTCCATCAGCAGCAACAGGCGGCCTTTCTCTTGAGGCTGCAACCACCCCTGTAGGCGGCTGCCTTCTCTTTCCACCTATACAGGCGACTCCTCCAACGGGCTGTACCCTCTGCTGCCGGCTGCGCTTGCCCCTCTACAGGCTGGCTGCAACTACCCCCCACAGGCGGCAGCATACTTGAAGGCTGGCGCTGCTTTTCTCCTCTGCACTCAGACGTGGGTTCCACCTCCACAAGGACTGTTGTGGCTGCTCTCACAGGCGGCTACTGACAGGCTGCCATTTTCTCTACCTTCAGGACATTGTCCACCACCAGAGGCTATATCTTTCTACAGGCCACTACTCCCCTCGACGTGCTGTTGCTTCTTGGTGTTCGTCACTAGGAACTGCACACATGGGTATTGGTTTCCTATCAACCATCTACAAGTAAGTGATTTTCAGATTTGAGTAAAGCATTTAATGTTTAAATCTGATAAGGGATTCATCCCTCTACGGCCACACCCGTTCGGTGCCGGGTTGTCCAAGCTGTATTGGCGAACCTCGGTCCAAAGGTGCTGAGATCGGGAGAGCCAGGCGTTAGTACGAGAGCGCCTGTTTGTGCGTGGTCTCGGAACACCAGTGAGGCGCTCTCCGCGGAGTCCAGTGAAAGCACAGGACCGTAGCGATTGGGCCACACTAGTGGTCGTTCTGCTTCGAGTTTCTACATCGAAATCCGAGCCTACTTGTTTGGTACTGTTTTCATATGTACATGGACATTATCTGGTTCTCAGAACCCATGGAGCATTGTATTCATTAAATACTCCCAATAAATATATCATATATTGAGGGGGGGGGTCGGCCCGTTCCGGTCCCAGTGCTGGTGTCCATCTTTCCATTTCTGTTCATTTAAATTCAAGTTGTTTTAAAGTTGTCCATTTTAAACTTGTGGTTTTAAAGTTGTGCTATTAAGCGTGTGGGTGTCCAACGGAGTCCTTCCCACTTGACGGGATCGGTTTCAGATGAAATGCACTAGACAACTGCAGCTTAGTCCCAAAGTTATCAAACAATGCCTTTGAAAAATGGGAAGTAAACTTGGGATCTCTATCTAAAGTAATTGAGTGGGGTTAACTCATCATTGAGTTGAAGCAATTACAGTTGACGCTTTTGTCGAACATGACCATAGAATGACATTACGGGAGAAATTTGGTCAAAAACTATGTATTTTGGGTTCCCATAGTTGCTGGAAGAGGGCTTGCGAAGTGCATACTAATATCTTGAAAAGGTCCCTTGAGAATAGGCAAAGGCTATAGCAACCCGGCTTGCATGGAGTGTGGAACCTTCACCTTTTGGCAAATCTGGCATGCTTGGACATACTGGTAGTCATCTCTTCTCATTGTTGGCCAATAGAATAACCGTTCCAACTTCTCCAAGGTATGTTGATATCTCGATGATCCTCAACAAGAGAATCATGGGCATCATGAAGAAGTGCCTGTCTTTTCTCCCCTAGTATACATAGCTGTTACTTGTAGCATAAGCAACCGTCTAGGATTGTATAATGATTTGGTTTTGAACTCAGGGCCAAATTGTATAGAGTCCTGAATTCTAGTGAATCCACATAGTGTGCCTTCATACTATCCAAATCTTTGTTGAATAGGTTATTCTTGCCAAAGAGATAATCAATCATACCTCTGAATTGTTGGAAGATTTGACTCCACCACGGTTGCCTATCACTCCATTGGGCACTAGGCATGGCTTGCAACCATTGAAGTGCTTGATGATCAGTCTTGATTGTGAATTCCCTCCTATAAAGGAAAGGTTTCCAATGCTTGAGAGTTGTGATCAGCCTTAACAACAAGACCTTCTTTATACCTTTATGTTAGTGAGCATGAAGCAATCCACTTTAATCTTTTATGCATAGAGCTGAAGCGAAAGAATTTGGGTCCCAATCTACCCATTTAAGGGCCCCCTACTGCAAGCAGAGTATTTGCTTTATTATTTTGGATAACTTTTGTTACAATGCAGAAAACTTACTGAAGATGATTGACTGAGGATTGCCAACTGCAAGGACGATGTAGACCAAATGTGTGTTGAACCATCAAACGGGTTGAAGACAAGTGTGAAGCCACTTCGAAGAGCGTTCCGCACACCCAGATCTGCTGGGGGAGATGCAATACTGAAAGCTGAATACTGAAGATAGCTTCAGGCTGCCTTGGACTGTGTAGCACAAACAGTCCTTGGCTGAATAGTTGTATGCACAAAGACCAAAGTCTTAAGCACACATACTTCTGCATTTTTCTGTTGCTGAATTCTATGAAGAATGAGATGATTTTAGGCTTGGGTTGAGGGCTTTCTTCTATATGATGTTATGCTGTTGGTTGGTGCCCATAAGCTCCTGTAGGCTAGGTCCTGAATGCTCATGATTGCTGAAAATCATCATTTTATGATATTGTTTTCACACGTGTGTCGGGTTGCTCATTCTACTGGCCAACTGCTGCAGCTTCTAGCCGACTGCTGTCTAAGCCAATATAAGGCTGCCGGCAGGGTCTTAAGGCATTTGTAAGCCCTATTAGGTGTGGCCCACAAGGCAAGGCATAATTATAGGCTGGACCCAAGGAATGGCCTAAAGTTTTTTTGCTAATCATGCTCCTAAATGCTACTATGCTAGGCTAACCTATATGCTTGATTGTTCTCCAAGTGGGTTAAGTGACAGACATTGACACCTAAGGCTTGGAAAGACCAGTCAAAAGTGCAGATCTCCATCTTCTTTTTTGTGATTACAACAGACAGCATATGCACTGAGGTGCAATGTAACACACTGGCTCATCATCAGTGCCATACTTGTACAAAATTAGTACCTTTTTAGGAATATTTGTCGTAGCCGTGACTTCATTGTGAGTCCTAGTCCAGGGACATGTCAGGCACAAGCTACGTGAAGCTCCATTTTAAGGTGATGATGGAGGCCTGACCTGTGTAAATTCAAGTCAATGCTGGGCCTTTCCATTTGACTAACTATGTCTATAAGACTTACACTCAGTCTGGCTGTAGATAGCTGGATAATATGCATGGGGTGATTTTTGTGTGAATTTGTTATTGATTTGGAGCTGTAAACTTAGAATTTTGTGAAACAGAGACTATTGTATGCTGTGTACAAAGGTTACGAGTCATGTGGTGTCTGAATATGGTTGCGATTAAATTTTGGATGTTATACATGGTAATCGAAGTATCTCAAGGAAGCGTTGAACTTACTCGTGCAGGTGTCAAGGTCCATCGGAGACTTATATCTGAAAATGCCAGAGGTTAACAGAGAGATACTGCATGCACGGTTCCAACTTACAGAGCCTCTCAAGAGGCCTGTACTCTCAGCTGATCCAACACTAAATGTTCGAACATTTCAGCAACAGGACCAGTTTTTGATTTTTGCATCTGATGGTTTGTGGGAGCATTTGAGCAATCAGGAGGCATGTGAGATTGTGTATAACCATCCGCGATCGGTAGGTTAATAATGTGGCTTGTATTTCGTGTAGAAACATGTAAATATTTTGTAACATTGTTGTGCAGAGTCTGTCAATATTACTCACTTTTGATGTTTGTTACTTTGTATTTAATGTTTTTACAGCTGATTCAGTGTGCAGTTCAAGAGTGATAACTCATGATGCTGCCCATAGGGTTAACTTAGAACCATAATCACATTGGTACTGCCATTTTGAAATGCTCACATTAGTCATACAAAGTAAACATGCTTGACAAAGCCTGTGCCTCCCTTACCTGGCATATCAATTTTAACTTACTGTACATGAGGTTGCTGCAATCTGACTGTAGAAGGCCACTGTGCATCACCGAGGAAAGTCCTTGCTCTCACCTTTGCTCTGGCCTCTCTTTAAACTTATATTGCTAGTCTAGTAGTGTGATCTCTTTGACAGTGTTCGGAGTCGTTACAAATGTGCTCAGTTCTCAAGCACAGTAACTTCACTAAGCTCTTCGATACATAAATGTAATGAGCTATTCACTAGTCATCTATCAAGCTCTAATCAGGACGAAGAATGCTCACTGGCAGAAAAATCCTGCCGATTATAGGTCTAAAAACATAATGTGGTTCTCCCAATCCATTGTACGGACCCTGCTCATACAGTGTCATGGTGATCTTAATGAACTAGCTCCACCTCTATTCTGCCTCGGTCTATGTGAAGCCTTTGTGCAAGCCTGTAAAATTGATATCCTCCATGCTTGACCTCAAGATGTGATTTAAAGGATTATGTCTTGATGTTGCTTTCCAAGACTCTTCCAGGAGTGCCTGCTCTGCAGGGATTATGTCTTGATTCTGTCCGACCCACAGCTTTGGCTCCTCTGCCTTCCCCTGTCTTCCATAGATCAATTACTAGCTAGTAGGAAGAGGCCCAAACACAGCTAGTCTTTTATTTTAAATTTTTTTATTTTTTATTTCCCGGGAAAAAGATCCTTCTATTAGTTAATGAAAAACAGCCTTGATGGGCGAATTACAACCACGAAGGGCTAAACTCACCTCATGTATAGGGCAGGGTTCAAATAATCAAAAGGTGGAGAAAGATGCACTTCTCCTCTGGCTGGCTGCTCTATGAGGAGAAGGCTATCTCATAAGGAGGGGGGGGGGGGGGAATAACCACACACGTGGTCTGTAATGCCAAGTGGGATCACCACCTCTATCGGTGAGAAAAGGGCCGGGCCGCCAGAGCCTCAAGAAAGTTTTCCGCCACTTCCGCATGTGGTCAGAGCCACCGTGCAACTTCCCCCACTGACCGCGAGGGTATGGATGATGTCAAGCCAAATGCTCTTGATGGACTCTGCAGGTGGAGTGTGGGTACCCTCGATGGCTTCGCTGCATCTAGCTTGTCATATGTGCCAGGTTGCAATGCTACTGCAAATCTCCCATCTCTAGCATGAGCCCGGTCTCCAGTGGTAAGTAGATGGGACTGCGACTGGTACTACCAAAATGCGGAGGTGAGAAACCTGAAGGGCTAGCTCCCTACCATCCTCCTCATAAGCCCTGACAACCACAACCTCTGTGGCCCAAGCGATGGTGCCTTATGTAATGATCCAGGTTGAGGCTCTATCCATCGTGAAGATGCGGAGAATCTGCTGCCAAACTTGTTGAGCCTTTGGGCAATCCCAAAGACAATGTCGTTGAGACTCTTGAGGGTGGTCGCACCTCGTGCAAGCTGCTGGTCGACCTCCAATGGCCATCCATGTGCCAACTGCCAAGCTCCTGTGTGCCATCAGCCAAAGAAAGAGGGTGATCTTTCAAGGCTGAAAACTGTCCCAGAGCCTCTTCCAAAAATCTAAGAGGAAACGCCGGGAGAGGCCCTATGATTGCCAATGTACTGTTGTTGCAAGGGTGCCATCAATCTCTGGCATCTGAATCTTGCGGCCTAGCCGCGTTGTATATGCAAAGCAGGGGGCATCCACAGTCTCCTTCGCGATCAGCGGGATCATGCCAAGTCCACTCTCCCGGTTCCCGTTGGAGGCGTGTGAGAGGTCGGCTCTCCCAAATCCATCACAACTAGTCTTTTATATACAAGGAAAATCGAGAGAGGCGCAAAACTCTCACAGAAAAGGTAGTTAGATTAATAATAGATAGGGCATCTAAAGAAACAGCATGTATCTGTCTTAATCTTCGAATATCAGGGAGACTTTCACGGGACGGGAAATCATCTTCTACACAGAGACGAACTAGAGTCAGCAGAGGGGACTCCCACATGTATCGGGATACCAGTGGGAGTCAGCTTATAAGGGGAGACCCGAATAGCAAGACGGGTGAGGGGATCAGGAGGAGTAGCGGTTTTATTTAGAACACACTGATAGCCCATGGTTAGCATAGTGAGGAGGGATGAGGAGGCCTGTTGAGCCTATCTATGTAAATGTTCCGCACATCCTATATATTATTGTGAAGCTCTTGACGAGCACTATCCAATAAAGCACATGTTGATCTGCAAATCTGAAAATATGTGATATCATTATTTCCTTCATATCTCCCCGTTAATGATCAGCTTATTTTCCTTTACTCCCATCATGTCTTTGAATTATTGAAACTTTGCTTTTGCAAGTGGTTTGGTTAAGATATCTGCAACCCGATCATTTGTAGAGCAATAAACCAACTCTACTTCTCTTGCTTGGACTTTTTCTCGAACAAAGTGATAATGAACTTCTATGTGTTTTGTCCTCGCATGAAACACATGATTTTTGTTGAGTTGAATACAACTTTTGTTGTCACGGAAAATAGGATTGGAATCTTCTTGTTCTTCCATGATCGCTGAATTATACTCGGCCTCTGCTGAAGATAAAGCAACTGTTGATAGCTTTTAACTTTTCGATGAAATAGATCCCGACCCAAGAGAAAACACATATGTTGATATAGACTTCTGATCATCAACAGTACTTGCCCAATTAGCATCCCAATAACCTGAGAGAACAAGATCACAAGATGATGTGTACTCAATGCCAAAATTAAACGTACCGTTGAGATTTGCACGAGATTCATCGATGAGGACAGTTACCTTGCAGGGACAGCTCTACGGTTTGTTATTTCCTGAAGGCAATTCCATGCAGTCTTTTCTCATGAAGGCCAAGGTTATTCATGACCAGTTACTGGCTATGGGTGCTGCTTTGGCCTCTTCTCAACTGGCTGCTCTTGTCCTCACCAAGCTTCCTTTGGACTATGATGTTATTTCTCGATCTTTGCGGTGCCATGTCACATCCACTCAATTGGATTTTGATGATCTTAGCTCCCTACTTTTGGAGGAGTCGTCCGTTCTCATCTCACAGGGTAAGTTGAAGGTGTCAGTCAACAGTTTTGACTAGGCACTTTCCTCAGTTTAAAAGAAAGGTCGGAGTCATTGCTTCTCTTGCGGGAAAAGATGATATCTGTCCAAGGATTGTTTGTCCAAAAGAAAGACAAGACCAAGGGCAAGGCTTCATCTCAGAGAAAAGGACACGACATAGGATAGTGATACAAATTCTAGTACCACTACTAGGGCTCCTAGGGCGCTTCCAGCCTAGGAGACCCGAGATGGTGTGCTTCTCTAGTACACATGCAGTTTCCCCCCATGTGCTTCCAGCCAGAAGAGGCTTGTGGGTGGGAGAGGGGGCTGATTACAGCTCCACCTATTGGTGCATGGGGACGGTGATTCGGAGTTCCAAGCATTAGACATCTGGCAGGACATGGTTATCTTTGGTATAGCAAAGATTATGAACTGGATCTGTTCCAAGTTCATTGTTGTAGGCTTTTGGGACGTGATGTGTTCTGTCCACTGTTGGGGATTATGGGCGCGGTGTGTCCAACAGATCATCATCTATTTTTAGAGTTCACTGCACACTTTTGTAGGAATTCGTGGCCAAGCAAAGTTCCTTGCTATTCATGGTGGCATCTTGTTTCGAGGAAACAGGTTGGTGGGTGCTCTCTCCGAGGTGATGCTAGTATTCGCGGTGCTGGAGGGTCCATGGTTGCATCTTCATTGACTTATCTTCTTCCGATTCTTGCTATGAGCTGCAGAGGGAGTGTTAGAATTGTGTATCTTAGTGTTCTGGGGCTTTACCATTTATCTGGTATTTTATTGGATTTTTCTCCTATTTATTTGTCCAGGGGCAGTCGGCCAGCCCTAGAGGCAGTTGGCCATTTTTCTCTTGCACTATATAAGGAGTTCCCCATTATTCACTCTTTCATCCATTGCCCCTGCACATAGTTCAACACTCAGTCGGCCAGCGCTAGAGGCAGTTGGCCATTTTTCTCTTGCACTATATAAGGAGTTCCCCATTATTCACTCTTTCATCCATTTCCCTTGCACATAGTTCAACACTCAGCTTTGCTGGCCATTGCCATTGTAAAGCTTTACTGCTGTTATAAAAGGTGATCTTGTCCAACTCTCTCATTCTACTTTGCACTCTCATATGTTTACTGTTTATGCTTCCGCCTGTGCTATCTCCTTCACCCGCTTGGTGCTGACCATAACTATCTCGCCTTCACCCTCATCTGCACACCACGTACCCCAGCATAGGTATCACCCATCTCACACTACACCCAAATCCTTTTCACCCATGATTGTGATCTTACCTATGCAAATCAGCTCTACCATCGTCTCTTGTATGTAGACCCATCTCCACCCCTCACCACCCTCACCTCACAGCTCAACATTCATCCACATATCTGCCATCGATAGTTTTCCACACCCCTGTCGGTCTGCCGCCAAAGCCCGCATAGGTGTCATGCCTCAGAATTGTTGGTATGACGACGAATGCCGTATCACATGTGCACGTCTTTTGCATGAGGTAGTTAGCGGCCAAATCCATAAGTGTGAAGCTGAACGGACTAACTGGTACCTTACTCGCTGCAAGAAATGAGCACATTGTTGTAAACATCACGAGGACTTATACCAACTTAGTTGATGCGAGCTGCTTGTAGCCCCCACACAAGAAGGCTGCCGCCGCCTGCTTCTCAGCGCCACCTGCTCCAGAGGCTTTGCCTTAGTAGCTAATTAGAAAAAACCCAAATCAATTTTTTGATTTGAGGTTTTCGCTTGCGCCGCCATAGCAGCGCCATTTCTGTCGCGGCTGGGCCGCCTATTCCACACGCCGCTACTGGCGGTGCCACCGTTGCAGAGCTAGATTTTAAGACAATTTTTTGCAATTTTTTTGGCGCACATGTATTCCTCGACATTTGCCAAGTCCCCCAAGCCCAAGAACACATGAATTAGAGCACGTTTAGGCCATCAAATTCCCTTTGCAAATTTTCAGCTTCTCCAAAAACAGAGTTGAATCAAGCCTTGGGTTGAATCCGGCATTCGTTGTGCTCACTTTCAGTGCACTCGGCGTTGACATACAACATTGCGTGCGACATCCATCTTTGGGGTTTGTTTTGGTCATCAAGCCTCTACGCAGATAACTTTTCTATCCCTACACTTTGTCATGCCAATACATTTTGCAGGTTCTTGTCATCAGTGAATCATTGGGCATCATAGAAGCTTGCCTTTGAGTGGACATAGAGGGTTCGTAGTGCATTGTGCAACGAGCTTGGAAAAGATTGTTAGTTACCTTTGAGCCATGGCTAATAATGATGTGTTTGGAATGCTCTCTGCTGAGGACAAGCTTGATGGGACTAACTCTCCCATGTGGGCATATATGATGAAGCATGTAGTGGTCGTAAATAATTTGTGGGTATATGTATGTGGTGCTAAGTTAAGGCCTGTTGGTCCCGCATCTGCAGCTAGCATGTCAAGGGGATGCAATGTTGGAATGTGCTTTGGTTCCAAATCAGCTCCTTGTTGCTGCTGAAAATCAGCAGCCAAACATTCCTTATATTGCTCTAGATTTTTTGCCACACTTTGATCAGGATGCCATGGGTGATGCAGTGGTTGAAGAGGATGTAACAATTCGTGACTCAAAGAGCGTTCCCCATTGGCTCATTGACACCTTGTGTGACAGCAAGTTGCCTACACTTATTACAGGTCGTACACGTGTTGCCTCTCGACATGCATCTCATTTTGTTGACACAGCCCTTGTTGCTACCGCATGTAATGAGGAGCCACTCTCTCATTTTGATGCATTGGAGAGTGATAATTGGGTTATAGCCATGCGTTCGGAGTTGGCCTCCATTGAAGATGCTACTTGGGAATTATGTGACTTGTCCGAAGGCAAGTGTGCCATACGCACAAGGTTGGTGTATAAATTGAATGCAAGCTTGATGGCTCGATTAATCACTACAAGGCTCATTTAGTCGTGTGAGGGTATGCCTAGTGAGAGGCATTGACTATGAGGCGACTTTTACGGGTGCTTCACGTATGACTACCATACGCACTATTGCTGCATTGGTTGCGCATAAAGGTTGGAATGTGCATCAGTTGGATGTCAAAACTGCTTTTTTGAATGGGGATCTGTAGGAGGAGGGTTATGTATCGCAACCTCTTGGCTTTGTTCAGAAAGGTGCAGAGCATAAAGTATGCAGATTGCATACAGTACCCCCTTAGAGAAGGCCCATGGGAGTCACATCAGATCGGGCACGCACACTCCAGAGAGCTAGACACCCTCGTTCCGTCGGACCCCGACCATCCCCAGCTCATGAGCCCTGGATCTAGGAGATCTTCGCCCGCCATCGAGCAGTCTCATCCTCACAACAGACTATCAACATCTCTAGCCTTCTTGTATCACCCATGATGGACATCCTGGATGGAATGAGAATTTGCCCTTTGGATTTCAACATTTTGCATTGGCACAAACATGCCTTAAATTTGTTTTCATTGCATAAATGTCATTGGAAAAGTGCCATGTATTGCTCTTGAAGCCTTTATCTCAAGATATCCTTGATAATACATACATTTTACTAGGGGGGTCAGCCATACAGGTAGTGGGAATGTATATTCAAGAAGGCAAGCGTGTGGAGGACAGGTTGTTGGCGATGGACATCGTGGAACCCATGCAGATGATAGATACCAAACTGGAAATGCATCTAATATATTCCATGGTGGTTATGTGTCATCATTTGGTCCCTTCACCAGTCTTGACCAGTGTTTCATACACTAAGCAGAACCAAGGTGTGAACGGGGATTTTCCACATAAGAAAGCTACAGCATTTTACAACCATGGTTTGGCGTGAAAGATGGCCATATAGCATGAGCAACATGGGATTTTATTAATCAAAGTGACTTATTATAAATATTATATTTATAAGTCGGTGTGTTCACATATCATGGGTTGGACATATTATTGTTTTTGGGCATGGAAAGGTGGACAGAAGGAGGCGCCTAGATGAAACTTGGATAAAAGCTGATATATTTGGACAAGTTCAGTTATTTTTGGGCTAAAACTTGGAGTACAAGCCAAGGAAAGCATAAAGTTTATAT
>NC_141055.1:61001390-61206390 GCF_041138505.1 Cibotium barometz
GATCTAAATAAAGGGTGCCGACTTTACATTCACATGCATTTTCAGCCATGGATACGAAGTGCCTAAAGCACATAAAAACCTCTAACTTCTACTTTAATAAATACACCCAGCTATATCTGGAGTAATCATCAATAAAAGTGACAACGTAGAGATATCCCCCAATAGATACTCTCCTTATAGGACCACATACATCACTATGTATAAGCTGTAATTTCTTAACAACCCTCACAGATATATCCTTTGGAAATGATGCCCGATGCATTTTACTGAGAATACAGCCTTTGAAAGTGTAACAAACTGCCATAATTCAGATGGCCAAATCCTGCATGCCATAATTCTGCATCACTCATAGCACGAGTCGTAGAGACTGAGCAAGCATCATGCTGCAACTTCTCAAATGCATCCATCTTGTATAGGCCATGAAACAAGGTACCAAAGGCAATGATAGAATAACCATCATTTCTATCCTGAACTATACATCTGTCATCCACAAATTTCACCGTCAAGCCTGACAAGGCTAAGGCTGAAACTGATAGCAAGTTCTTCTTAATGCCTAGCACATATAAAATTTTAGAAAGAGTAAATGCACCCCCATTTGTAGCAATGAGCATAACTCTACCAACTCCTTTGATAGGATATGAGGAACCATTTGCACATGTGATGGTTCATGCACTTGGGACAGATTCCAAAGATGGAACAAATTTTTTTGTGAAGTAATATGCTTACTAGCACCACTATCAAAGTACCAAGTATCCGATTTTGCCACTGACATATATACATCATGAACAGAAGGGTTATAACTGCAATGTACTGTCCCTGCCCAATCATCTTGAGAAAACTTGCAGATTCCTTCTTCTCTACACTTGGTGCAGATGCATCAGCCAACCACAACCATGCCCGATTCTTTCTAGTTCTCCTTCTCTATACTTTCCTTGCACTCATTTATGTAGTGTCCTGGTTTCCTGTTGCAATAGTGACACTTGCCCTTCTTTTTAGGCTTATTACCTTCTTTCTCTGCATCCTTACCTGAGGATTCTGATTTTGGCTTATAGACACCATGCGAAGAAGCTTTACCTTTGCCTTTCCGATTGGCAACAACAAAAGCAAAGAGTGAATAGATGACATGCGCATAACAAGTTCATATTAGAAATGAATGTAATGGTAGAAGAAAACTTCCAACTCTGCAAGTGGACAATGAAGTTATGATGCAAAGGGTTGTTCCCTTCTTGATAGTGGAACAGCAAATAAGAATATATTGGATGAAGATATATAATTTTTTATTTGACCTTAATATCCATCTGACATCAAGGTATAGTCAAGTGCACTCCTTTGATAGTGCCACTCATTAGGGAGATCAAGTTGGATCACGTGACCCAGACCACGTGCAACCTAAATTGAAATAAATTTTTTTAACTAGATAATTGATTTAATATGTGGACTAGCAATTAGGATAGTGTGGCAAAGATATCAAATTCATTGAAACTCAACTTTAACCCCAAAAATATAACCAAATCTTGGGCAAAATGTAAATTAGCACAAAATCGAGCAAAAAAAAAAGAGACCTAACTCAAATCTATGAACTTAAGATCTACCAGGACAATAGATTTAGGTGCAAGGTTTGACACTATGTCAAGGATACCCCACTCAAGGGAGTGGTGCTACTAGTAATAGACCACTAGTATAGATTGTAGAAGAATAGACCACTAGAATAGATTGTAGAAGAATCTAGAGCAACCATCCAATTCATCCACTTTTTTATGGACTTTATGATTTTATGGCTAGTAATTAGTGAAATTAATGTTAATTATTGGTGGGAGAAAGTTCTCAACCAAGTGGGACTTTATGATTTTATGGCTACTAATTAGTGAAATTAATGTTAATTATTGGTGGGAGAAAGTTCTCAACCAAGTCGGAGCAAAGATTTACCAAATTGATAAGGGTTTTGATTCTAAATCCTAATGTTCTCATGCACACATGCATACACACACTTACACACAAAAAAGCCTACTAATATAGATTTTGCAACCAATGGAGTGGATTATTATCCCTTAACCTTAGCTTATTCAACTCCACTAGCAATGGAACCGCTCACTCCCTACTAGTAACAATGCTAATGGAGAGTCGTGGTTTGCATAGGGAGGTAAACTCACCTAACTCTTGTCATATAATCTATGAGAAGCTAGTAGTGAGTCTGGCTAGGGCATGAAAGCATCCTATAAGGGAGAGTAATAAAAGATTAGGAGGTTGAAAGGGGTGTGGGATTCCAATATCCATCTCACCCCTCTCACTCAAATGGTCAATGAAAGAAGCAAGGCTATGCAGAAACCCATTCTTCTTCTAATCTCCATGCAGAAACCCATTCTTCTTCTAATCTCCATGCAAGTAAGCATAAACTAGTTCACAAATAAGAGAAGAATGCATACACCATTGAATCAAAAAAACAAGACAAGGACAATAAAGATGAGCCAAAAAGATGTTGCCATATATATAGGCAGTGATGTGTGTGAACACACTTAGGACCGCCGGGGCACTTTTTCCCTCTTTAGGAGGTTTTTTCCCCCGGCTTGTATATACGCCCATCCTTCTAGGGCTAACTTATCTTTGTACATTGACACAATCTAATACACTTTGTGTTGAGTGCATTCTTGCTTCCTCTTCTCCAAGCTTTGTGTGCTTTCCTGCAACCCTAATTCCAACAATTGGTATCAGAGCAGGCATCGGCTCCCAGGGCTACGCCGCCAGCACCCTCTGACTCACGTTCTCCGATTGAGGTGAGTTCTCACGACAGCTACCAGGTCCCTACACTCTGCAAATGAGCCCGTAGGGCAATCAGGTCTCAGAATTCGCATCTGAGGTCGTTTCGGGCTCCGTTTTTGCATTTCAAGTTCTGCACAGGTGTTTTTGTCATTTTCTGCAGAAATTTCGACAGTGCAGTTTTCTGCAAAACAGGCATACGTATTCTATTGTGGACCGTGCTACATAGCACGAGTTGTTTTTTGTTCAGTCTTTGCTTCATTACAGGCAGCTTTTGCATCAGTTTCAGTCAGTGGCCATGGCTGATAACAGCAATGATGTATTTCGCATGTTGTCTACTGAAGACAAACTGGATGGAGACAGCAACTACCCACTTTGGACATACATGATGCAGCATGTTTTGGTTGCAAAAGGAGTGTGGAACATTGTGCAGGGTACGGATGTACGTCCAGGTTCTGTGGATGTAGGATCTGTTGAGGATGTTGCAGGTTCTAGCAGCTCTACTATTGCTGCTGTTTTACCCACTGCTGAACAAGCTCGTTGGGATGGTAAAGATGCGCAGGCTCATGCCTTGATTGCACTTTCTGTCAAACGTAACATCACCCCACATATTCGTTCAGCTAAAACAGCAAAACAGGCTTGGGATATTCTAGCTGGTTTGTATGCAGGTCGTAACGAGGCAAAAATCGCTTACCTGCGTAAAGAGCTAGAATTGAAGATTATGCAAGAAGATGATGACATGAATGTTTTTCTTGCTGAGATTAAAGATCTCAAAGAAACAGTTGATTTCTGCAGGTGAGATTATTCCTGATCATTCTCTTGTGCAGACTGTTCTTGATGCTTTACCTAAGACATATCAGACTTTTGCTTCCACGTGGAGACTTCTTAATGAGGACAGACCTGATGCTGTCAAGTATGATACTTTAGTCAACAAGCTCTTGCAAGAAGCGCAGTCCAGGCAAAACAGGGCCAGGCAGCGTGCAGTTGATCAAGCATTTATTGCTGCCCAGCAGCAGAGAAGAAGTGGTAAGGCAGTCCCTTCCACTGTTTCTTCTCCTATTAGTAGGTCTGCAACTTCTTCTCCTTCCACAGGTAGCAACAATAAGTCTGAGAAGGCTCTTGATAAAGGCAAGAAAAAGACCAGGTGCAACTATTGTAAGGCAAATGATCATGTCATTAAGAATTGCCCTAAGCTAAAGGCTAAAGAGACAAAGAAGAAAGAGTCAAATGCAGCCACAATAGCGGATGCTTCTACAAATGCAGATTCTGCAAATGTTGTGCAGGATACAGAATGGGCGTTTAGCGTGTATTGCCAGTATGACCCATCTGTACATGATGCATGTTTGGCAGTTTCTGTTGACTCTCATGTATGGTATTTTGACAGTGGTGCTACAAAGCACATTACCTCGCATCGTGATATGTTCACTTCTCTTGAGGCTGTCCCTAATGGGAATACTATCACATGTGCCAATAATGCTTCTTACCCAGTGAAGGGCGTTGGTAAAATTATGCTTAC
Source organism: Cibotium barometz (assembly GCF_041138505.1). Lineage (NCBI taxonomy): Eukaryota > Viridiplantae > Streptophyta > Polypodiopsida > Cyatheales > Cibotiaceae > Cibotium > Cibotium barometz. Next base: position 61,005,661 of record NC_141055.1, read on the forward strand.
TGCTGCAAATGGCAGCGCTTTCACACTTTCAGATGCTTTGTATGTGCCAGGGATAAAGAAGAATCTATTGTCTGTCTCTGCACTTGCTAGACTTGGACTTGTAGTCAAATTTGTGGATGACAGATGTACTGTTCATGATTTGACTTCTGGTGATACGATTATTGTATCTGGCACCTTGTTTCGTGGGCTGTATAGGCTCAATTCTTATGACAAGTGTGTGGAAGATTCAGCAAATGCAGTTTCTGATGAAAAGGCAGTTTCAGATGCAAAACTATGGCATGCTCGTTTTGGTCATCTGAACTTTGCTAGTTTGCTGCGTTTGCAGAAATTTGATATGGTTGCTTCATTGCCCCCTCTTGAGGCACCATTGAAACATGTTTGTGAAGGCTGTATTTTGGGCAAAATGCAGCGTTCTGCGTTTCCAAAGGATGGTTCTGTGCGGGCCACTCGCAAATTGCAGCTTGTACATAGTGATGTATGTGGGCCTATGCAAACTCCATCATTTGGTAAACACTTGTACTTCGTGACTTTCATTGATGATTACTCAAGGCATGCATGGGTATATCCACTAAAGGCAAAGTTCGAAGTGTTTTTGTGCTTCAAACAGTTTTTTCTTATGGTTGAAAATGTATCCAATTGTACTATGGGCACCCTCCGTACTAATCGAGGGGGGGAGTACATGTCTAAAGAGTTTGATGCATTTCTGGCTAGTCGTGGGATAAAACACCAATGTACAGTGCCGTATACCCCTCAGCAAAATGGTGTTGCTGAGAGGAAGAACAGGTCACTTATGGAGATGGCACGATGTATGGTCAAGAGCCAAGCTTTGCCACATGCGTTTTGGCTTGAGGCTGTCATGTGTGCTGCATATATACTCAACAGGTGTCCCACTAAGGCCTTGCAGTCTATTACTCCATACGAAGCTTGGCATGGCAGGAAACCTTCTATTGGTCACTTGCGTGTCTTTGGTTGCTTGGCCTATGCTTTAGTGCCTGTGCAACAACACAGAAAATTGGATGATAAGGCTGTCAAATGCATTTTTGTTGGTTACAGTGCTGAGAGCAAGGGTTACAGATTGTATCATCCGCAGTCAAAGCGTATCTTGATTAGTCGAGATGTTGTTTTTGTGGAAGATGCTGTGCAGCCCTTGTTATCATGTACCAAAGAGACATGTGTAAGCTCACGGGATGTGTTTGATACGTTGTTGCCTCTCTTTACAGGTGGGAATTCAAATGTAAGTCCTAATGAGGCAAATATTCAGCCTATGCAGATTTCAAACGACATCATAGATCAGCCTATTTCTGATGCAGATTTACAGGATGTAATTCATGAGGATAGGGCTGAAAATGAGCAAGCTAGAGGTATGCCTAAATGGCTGGTGCAAACCTTGCGTGATAGTAAGATTGATGCACCTATGACTAGTCGTACTCGTTCAGGTTTTCAGCATGCCTCTTATGCATCAGATTGTTATGCTTTGGCTGTGTCTAGTATGTGTGAAGAGGAAGAACCTCTTTCATTTGATGAGGCACAAAATTCAGAAAATTGGTTGGCTGCAATGCAAAGTGAATATGATGCTATAATGAAGAATGGTACATGGTCTTTGTGTGATTTGCCTATTGGTAAAAAGGCCATTGGATGTAAGTGGGTTTTTAAATTGAAACGAAAGCCAGATGGCAGTGTTGATCGCTATAAGGCTAGACTTGTTGCAAAGGGTTATGCTCAAGAAAAGGGCATTGATTTTGATGAGACCTTTGCTCCCACTTGTCGTATGACTACCATTCGTAGCATTTGTGCATTGGCAGCTCATAATGGTTGGAATGTACATCAGTTGGACATAAAGACTGCGTTCTTGAATGGAGATTTGCATGAGGAGGTGTATGTATCGCAGCCTCGTGGTTTTGTTCAAAGAGGGCATGAAAACAAAGTGTGCAGGTTGAAAAAGGCTTTATATGGTTTAAAGCAAGCTCCACGAGCTTGGTATGAAAAGATACATGCATATTTGACTGCACATGGGTTTCAAAATAGTCCAACAGAAAGCACTTTGTATGTTAAACGTGTGGATGGTGTATATCTAATCATTGCTCTCTATGTCGATGACATGCTGCTCATAGGACCAAATGAAAGTCATATTGCTGATTTTAAGGCTGATTTGAATGCCTCTTTTGAGATGTCAGATTTGGGGCATTTGCATCATTATTTGGGGATACAATTTAAGCAGTGTGATGGAGGTATTGCTTTGTGTCAGACAAAGTATATTGAGACACTGTTGCGGAGATTTGGCCTTGAAGACTGCAAGCCTATTGCTATTCCAATGGAGACAGGTTTGAAGTTGAGTCTTCATGATGCTGGAGATCACTTTGATGTCAGACTCTATCAGACAGCTGTAGGTTGCCTCATTTATGTATGCATTACGAGGCCGGACATTCAGTTTGCAGTCTCACAGGTGAGCAGGTTTATGCATAGCCCAGGGTCTCAGCATTGGAAGGCAGTTAAACGCATCTTTCGCTACTTGAGTGGCACCATACATCTTGGGTTGTTTTATCCCAAGGGGGGATCGTTGCCGCCAGATTTACATGCTTTTTCAGACTCAGATTGGGCTGGTTGCTATGACACAAGAGTGTCCACAAGTGGTTTTTGTTTCATGCTCGGTAGCTCATGCATATCTTGGTTGAGCAAGAAGCAACCTACTGTGGCCACTTCTAGTTGTGAAGCTGAGTACAGGGCAGCTTTCACAGCTACGGTTGAGTGTGTGTGGCTCAGACGGCTAACTTGGGTGTTGGACAGGAGTCTGCCACCTCTATCTTCACTGACAGTCAGAGCGCATTGGCAGTTGCGAGAAACCCAGTTTTTCATGCTCGCACAAAGCACATTGAGGTGCATTATCACTATGTCAGGGAGAGACTCTCAGCAGGAGAGATCAGCTTGGCCTATGTGCCAACACAGGACAACCTCGCCGATCTTTTCACAAAGGCGCTTCCTCGTGAGAAGTTCGAAGCTTTCCGCAAAGCTTTGGGCTTGCTCCCCTTTGTGGATTGATCTACTTCGGGCATGGCACTCCCCTATACATGAGTGCCAGCTCTCGTTCACACCATCACTCCCAGGGGGGATTTGTTGCCATATATATAGGCAGTGATGTGTGTAAACACACTTAGGACCGCCGGGGCACTTTTTCCCTCTTTAGGAGGTTTTTTCCCCCGGCTTGTATATACGCCCATCCTTCTAGGGCTAACTTATCTTTGTACATTGACACAATCTAATACACTTTGTGTTGAGTGCATTCTTGCTTCCTCTTCTCCAAGCTTTGTGTGCTTTCCTGCAACCCTAATTCCAACAAAAGATGTTCCATTCATCTACTAAGCTTGTACAAAGAGATAAGAGCTCTTGGGAAAGCAAGAGTATAGAGGTTCACATTACAACCCTTGCCTTTTATATTGTGGTTCACATTACAGCCCTTGCCTTTTATAATGTGGTTCACATTACAAACCTTGCCTTTTATACTTAGGCCAAGTGACTGGCCAAAAACACTAATTGGGTGCCCAAAGTCACCTTTGCTAAATACCCTAGGAAACAAAGAGAGGTTTATAATTACAGGGGTCAATAATTATAACGTAGAACTCTTTTGGGGCCCATAAAGCTTAACTCATAATGTACAAGGGCTTTAGCAAAAATGGGATTTTGTAGGGGGTTTTTCGGATGTACCATTATGGAAACCAAAGTCTCTTCAAAGGCAAAAAATGTTCCTTATTTACCATATGGACATAACCCAATGACCATTAAGTCCATTGTGAAGGAGAAAACGATGGCAGAGTTGTCTATGTTGGACTTATGTAAGGCTATTCAAGACATGCTTTAAGCAAATTGTGCTCCTCAAAATGCTGATATATACCCACAAAGAGACTAGAATTGGTGCTTGATATGATATGAGTATGATATGGAGGGCATAGGTGCAATAGCAAATACCCCACATTTAAAGACAAATTTAATGGGAATTATAGCTTTGAGGCAAATACACTCATGAAGCCCAAAATTATCTTACACACTAGAGAATCCAAGCTAATAAAGCTCCTCTTACTTTGCCAGCTCTACCACAAGCTTAATCCATTGTGCCTGCCACACAAACACATCCTACCATGGAGTAGGTGACATAAAAACTAGTGCCTAGAGGCAAATTACACTACTCAAAACTAGCCTTTGCCTCCGCGAGTCTTGGGACCATAGCCTCCACCTCCTAGAATCCCTCTCATGAATCAAGTAGGTTATAAAGAACCTATTTAAAATTTTGATTACAAGATTGAGATAGACTCATCGACTCAATATACGGTTGAGTTACCTGAGACTTATCCTGAGTACCACATTGAAGACCCCAAGGGAGGAGTCAAATCGGTATATTAGTTTGGTGCTTCCACAGGAAGAGACCAAGATGTAAACTTGCCAGCCAAAAGAATGCCTCTTCAATTCTATCATTGTCAAGGATCATAGAGAGTCATTGGGTGCCCAATAAAATATCCCAAGACACCTACACAAATCACTCATGACACATCATCTAGTGCACACGTATTTTATTATAATTGTTATGGCATAGACCATTTTATTGATGCTTGTCCTCATGAGCCTACCCATTATCACATCATTGAACATGATTGGGGTGAAAAAAATGGAGACAACCACACCTAAGAGTATAATGACTGCTTGTGTTTATGCTACTACATGACTAATGGCTCTAGTAAAGCCATTATCTTAGAGAAAGGAAATGCTACTTTGGTTTATGGGTCTAAAAAGAAGACAAGAAGAGAGAAAACAATGAAGGGTGAAAACTCTAACAAAAGTAGCAAAGTAAATATGGGAATAGATGAAGAGCCTGTATATATGAATGACATCAATGAGGATTTTAATTTTGTAGACACATGGATCAACACTAAACCCAATATAAATGTTGTAGAGAGATCTAAAGAGACTCTAAAAGAGAAACCAAAAGAGCCCCTAATTGAGACCAAAGCTAGGGTAAAATCCACAAAAAATTCCAAGGGAACAAAACTAAGAGCATACCTTGACCCTCAAAGGACACTGCTCAAGTTCAAGAGTCTACGAGTCTAATGCAACAAACTCAAGAGCCTAAGCCTAAGCGCGTGAAGATTGCATACATGCTTTACTCAACCCATATATAACTCCCAGGAGGTTGCAAATCTTGAAATGTTCCAAGCCCTATCCATAAAGAAAGTGATGGCACTTCCACTCCAATCATAGATTCAGACCTCTTTGACCGCATGTATAATAAGGGAATATTTGATCCTATTGAGGAAGTGGATATTCCATCTTCACCAATTCTATCTCAAGGAAGGAAAGTGAAGGACTCCATTAAACATCACAAAACTAATAGATTTTATGTCTTTGGAAGTAAGGACAAACATCATGGAAAACTTGTGTGGAAATCCATGCTATTCATAGCTCTTAAAGCTTTACTCATCAAGAGTGATATGAATGGGGCTTGCTACCTTTTTTGAGATTTATAGGTCCTATTCACTTTGTGCAATGCACACCAATGAGGATGAAGAGATAGAAAACACCCCTATCCTAGAAGAAGAGAAAAACTTGATTGTTGAAATACATGCCAATAAGCTTGGCCAATACTTTAAAGGTGATGAATCTAATGCTACTTGTCATTGACAAAGGGATCACACTAATACAAATCCATGATGGCAGCACTAGATTAAGTATTATCACTGAATGTTTTTGGGAATCAATGGGTAGACCCAAGCTAGAAGCCAAAAGGGCTAATGGTGGTGATATTGCAAAACCCAACATTGTGGTCAAAATGACTAATGGTGATATTGTAAAACCTGTTGGAATGCTAAGGATATGAAGATCAAGATGCTTGGACACCATATTAGGCATATGTTTATCATTATGGATTTTTCCAAACAACTTACAACCTATGATATGATCTTAGGTTGGTCTTTCATGAGACAGAAGCTCAAATGGTACATGACTGGTCTAAAAACCATGTTTACTTGAGTCACTCATTAGTGTGGATCTCTTCACTATTTGCATGCATCTTTTAAGCAGCAAAGCTATCTTTGATACTTGCTCAAACACCATAATCCATTCAGCTCCATTAGGATATTGCTAAACTTTTAAGGAGCCCATAAATGTAGGGAAAGAGTCTTTCTATATGAATATTTTACCAAGAATGGTGGATATGTCTAACGACGTGGAATGGGAACACTTAGTTTTAACTATTGAAAAATGGGGGAATACAGAAACCACATGGCTCACACCTAAGGGAGAAGAACTATCAAAGGCTGATATCCTTGAACATGATGAATGTTGAGACTCTACCCTTAGATGTAAAAAAAAATTGGGAATACAAGGACCAAGACTCGAATGAAATCTCTTCCAATGAAGGCTATGAAACTTGTAGTGCAGAGAGACTCAAAACTAAAATAATAACCTTACAAGCTACAATTGAAACCAAAATGATTCCATCTGAGTCATAAAGAGAGAGAAATAGTGAAAATTCAATTGACTCTGAATGGGAAATGACCTTCATACAAAGTCCAAAATAGAGAAGAAAGACAGCAAAAAAGAAGAAGTTATAGAGCCAACACTCATGCTAGGTTAAACAAAGAAATCTTTATAGTACAAGGGGTCCAATATGCTGGGACATTTCATGCAACAAAGAAGAAGAAGAGAAAGCATACAAGCAACTTCAATCACAACAACAAGAAGACTCAAACTCAATTGTGAGAATGGGATTATGTGTTTTCTCATTAGCAAAATGTCTAATAAACTAGATTCATTATACAATGCCCGACTGCCTAAATAGTGTCCGAGGGCCTAATGAGTATGCATGCAACAAAGAAGAAGAAGAGAAAGCATACAAGTAGCTTCAATTACAACAACAAGAAGACTCAAATTCAATTGTGAGAATAGGATTATGTGTTTTCTCATTAGTAAAAATGTCTTATATACAAGATTCATTTATACAATGCCCGACCACCCAAATAATGTCCAAGGGCCTAATAAATTAGTCTAAGCTAATTTCCTAGTATAATTGTACATTACTGGCATTACATGAGTTGTAATCTTGGTATTAGACTATCTTTTGGCATTACACAAGTCGTAAGCTCGAAATTTCCCATTATACTTTTACATACAACACATTGTGCGGTACAAAAAATATGGCTTAAAAGTGTTGCCACTTGTTTAAAGTAATATCAAAATAGACCCAAGATGATAATTGAATTCAAAGAAGAAGAAGAAGAAGGAGGAGGAGATAAGTTAATCATGTAACCTATGGAATGCCATTGCCTTTAAAGTGCCTTATATTTTTAATAAGCCTTTTTCCACCTGGCCACTTAGAAGTGAGTGACTTGAGGAGCCCCCCATTCCTAGTTTTAAGAATTATACATTTGTTTAGCCTTATAAGTAGGCTTCCTCGTGATATAAGCTTGACATACAAAAGTACTAGAACAATGTAATAGATTTTTACATGTCATAAATGATGGTGGACTTTATATTACGAGCTCTTATTATAGTAGCTTACACAAAATAACGAGTAAAATAGTAAAAGTCATGTTAAGAAAACTAGGACAACTAACAATTGAAAGAACTATTCATAGATATCAAGATCTATGTGAACTTAAAAAAAGTCAATATTGATGGTTTAGTTCATAACGCTATCCAGATTCAAAGACCTTGTAGAACTAGATTAGTCGAAGATATATGTGAGACCCCTACTCCTTATTAAAAGAGAAAGCACAACAGAAGACTAAATTAAGGATAGAGCAACCGGGGCCGAACGGTTCTACCTTAATTCCTTTAAAGATTCTATAATCTAAAGCTAATCCCTAGATTCCCCCCCTATTTTCTTATTCAAAAATCACTTTTGTTCTTAATGTTTTGAAAGTCCACCATTAAAGTACCCAACAAGAAGGAATATGTACCCATCAAAACATTAACAGTGGTGATGTCCCTTTAATGACCAATGCTTTAAAAGGTGACACATTATCATATTGCACAAACCATTCACTCTCACACACACACTCTCTCTCTCTCTCTCTCACACGCACGAGATTAAGAGCCCTGTGGCTCCTTCACCTTCGCAGCGTGTGTTTCTCTTGCAAGATAGGTTCTTACAGCTAAAAATAAAGGAAAGGTATTGGGATGAGAAAAAGCGTGGGTCACATTTGCAATCATTGATGCTCCCCGTGGGTCGGGGTTCTGGAACACACAGGCGAGACCCTGAATAAAAATAGCATTTTGACCTCTCGTGCCTCTCATTCAGCTCCAGAAAACAACAGAGTCGCATTTAAAGGTAAGCTTCTTAAGTGCTATTTTCTTCTATCCATTTTGTAAATTCTTCCCATTTATATTTGAGATCCCTCGTTTTTTCTTCACAGATCGAGCACAGAGAAAACGGCTTGCAAATTTCGTTCAAAAGCAGATCCAACGCCCTCCTCTCGCGCCGCCAAAGGAAAGCTTCCCTCCTGGCTCTTCTCTTCTCGTAAGGGGGGGAAAAATTAATTCAAATTTGCTGCTAATTGAGCTGTGAAAATTAAAGATGAAAATTAATTTAATTATCGATGTGATAGCTGTGGTATTTTTGGGTGTTGCTACAGCTTGATAAGATTTTATCGTTTTTTTTTGAAATCTCTGATGGATAGTTTTGGACAGCATAATATATGGAAAGAGAGAGAGAGAGTGCTGCATGCTTGCTCTACATAGTGAGAGAATGTCACATTTTTAAAGATTAGTCGTGTATGTCTAAAATGCTTGCAATTAAAACTCTAATGAGAAAGAACTGTATATATATATATATATATGTATGTATGTATGTATGTATGTATGTATGTATCTACATGTATACATGTGTATACATGTATATATACATGTACATGTATATAATACATGTACATGTATACATGTACACATATGTATACATGTATACATATGTAGACATCTACATATATACATGTATACATATGTATACATGTATAGATATGTATACATATATATACATGTACATATACATGTATACATACATATACATGTACATATACATATATATATATACATGTATATATATGTGTACATGTATATACATGTATACATATGTATACATGTATATACATGTATACATATGTACACATATATATACATGTTTATATATGTATACATGTATATGTATATATACATATACATGTATATATACATATACATGTATATATACATATACATACATATATATATATATAAAGAGATTTTCGTAGTATTCATTTATTATACGCTGCATGTTACATCTTGAAAGGTTACAAATCAATCAACCCTTGAAATGAGTACTTAAAAAAATGAAATTGCAGGGCCGTTTTGCAGTTCCATTGGATATAATTAAGAGGTTTTATGTGAACATTGGCACTAACTAAGATTTATCTTAATGGCAGATTCAAAAATGGGAGATCCAAACCCAGAGTTCATCTTAGACATGAAGATTCCCGACCACATTTTTGGGAAGATCGATTCGAATGCCACAGTGGCACTCGATAACAGAGCCCCAAAATGCCCTGTACTAGTGTTCATCAACTCCAAAAGTGGGGGCCAGCTCGGCTCTGAGCTGCTCAAATCATATCGAGTACTTCTATCCCCCAAGCAGGTATATAAGAGTTTAATGAGAAAATGATTTTTTTGAGCTGTGATCCATGTGTGTGAGATACTTATCAGTACTAATAAATGAGACCTGATCATCTTTGAAAATTGCCAGCCAGAAAATCAGCAATCCAAATGTGCAGGTTGGTGCAATTTGGAGGCGTTAGTACTTAGCTCCACATTCTGTACAATACATACGGCACTAAACGTTCCATTTGGAGTTGTAATAAAAAGTTTCTGATGTTGAGATCATTGGATTTTGCAATCTCATGCCTCAAATCAATGGGCATCTGGGATGTACCATGTATTCATGAGCTTCAAGATTACCTCAAAGATAGTATATCGTTATAAGCATGTGCATGAAAAAAAAGTAGCCTAGTTACTTAAGGTACTTTTCCTCTATCGAGACTTTCATGACTTGTATTGTACGCAGCATGCTTATTGTCCTTAACCACCATGTTTGTAGGGTTGTGTACAGATGCAAAATAGAGGAGCAAAAGTGGTAACACAATATCAAATACAATTGAACTTGGAGAGAGAAGCAAAAGCTATTAGAAAACCAAATAGATACAACTGCTGTGGGGGATTCTCTCAATCTCAGAGGTGGAGGTTCTTATAGGACTGTAACTAGCAAGCTTGATTGCTCCAAGTCATCCCTGATGCATCTTATGGTTTACAAATGTTTTTTTTTTATAGTTGAGGTTTGTTGGAAATTCTTGCCGAGTAGGGGCAAAAGTTCAACCTCTGAGCTAAGAAAAAGTGGACAAGTTGGCACCAAGGGGGGTGTTGAGAAAAGTGGTGTCAAAGCGTGACACGAGGAGATTTCTACAAAATGGTTGAAATTGAATTGATATACCTCTTGCTCTCAATCCAGGGAAGAGACCCACGTGCTAGGTTTCAGCTCCAAAGCTTGCAAATGAGCTCAAATCTCCTTTGTTGGTGGCGCAGGTCGTACAGTCCAGAACACACCCTAGAATGAGTTTTTGCATGAATTGAAGGTCATAGGTGTGTTCCTTATGCTTGATAACCCCCGGGCGCAGCCCCTTGAGGACTGATTTTCCTTGTGGAAGGAGAATGTATGATTTCCCCTAATAACGACGGCATCAGTTTGCAGGTCGATGATCAGGGCCAAGACGTGCATTGCAGGCATCATGAGCTGAGGGCTAGAAGCACCTAGAGGTGCTGAACTTGCCTCTTGAAGGATTTGAGCTAACGGTGCCTTGTAGATGGAGCTCTCAGCTGATTTCCAGCAGGGGGCAGTGAGACATTAGTGAAAAAGCTTAAAAAGATAAGGTAATGAGGGGATTAGAGAGATGACAAGTGGTGGATTAGGTAATGGATCTAATCTCTGATACCATGTTGAATTATGGCATTGGCATGCTATGGTGGGTAGTAACGAGGCTTAGACATAATGATTAAGTATGGCAACAATGCTAAGAGAAAGTAATTAATACTTATGAAATGAGCAAGACAAGATGATGAGCATAAGCAAGGTAGTTTCTCCATTAATCAAAGGCCGTAAATAGGCTTGCTCAAGTACATGACTGGTGGAAGGAGGAATCCATGAGTTCTTCAAGCGGCTTTAGAATGAATTCAAATGTTCCAAAGTCTCTCCCTAATCATCTCCTATATTCTAGGCAAAAAGTGGCTACCCTTGGCTTTACTTCATGGTGAATGTAACTAGCATATTCTTTGTTTTTCCACTAATAACCTTGGATCCCTTGAACCTCCGCTCACTCTTCATATTGATGGATAATTATTTGCTCCTTCCAATACTCCCCCCAAGTAATTATCCATCACTTTGGACATGAGTGGATTTACTAAGCTCTTCTAGGCTTTTTTTTCACCACCTTAGTCTAGACATGGTTGGATTTTACTAAGCGCATTTTCAAGCTTTGGAGCTGAAACCTAGCACTTGGGTCTCTTCCTTGGATTGAGAGCAAGAGGTATATCATTTCAATTTCATCCATTTTGTGGAAATCTCCTAGCGCTACACTTTGGCACCACTTTTCTCATTCAAAACAGTCCGGCCAGCATCATGGAGTCCTCATATCAGCCCTACAATTGGCCAACCAGTGGTAGCTCACAACAATAGGTCATTCCTTTGGACTCTGGAGTGGTGTAGCTGAATAAAGAGGCCAAAAACCAGTCCTAACAACTAGGTAATGTGAGACAGCTTTGTTTGTGTGAGAAAGTACCAAAGACGTTGGTGATCGGTTTTGATTGTAAATGTAGGCCCCAAAAGATAATGTTTCCAAATGATCAAGGCATGAATTATAGCCAACAATTCTTTTTCATGAACCTACAAAGAGAGCTCTAACGGCTTTCATAATGTCACCGTGTACACCTTAATTGGCTGCCACTTTGACATGATTTTTTCTTGCAGCGCACCAATGGGTGGAACAAGTATCAGGCACAATATGAACAAGTATTGGGCATAGTGGTTGGAAGAAGTATCGGGCACAATAGGAACATATCCTATGACATGTTTGATGATCTTTTATGACCTGATTATTTCTTGCAGCCACCTAAAGATTAAGTTTAGAGGCCGAATATGGGAAGGTTGGAGCAGTTTTGACAACCCTATAGGTGCTTGGAGGTGCCAAGGACACGCACCAATGGTTGGAACAAGTATTGGGGGCACAATTGTTGAAACAAGTATTGGGCACGATATGAACATATTCTATGACATTTTTTAAATGTTTTATGATCTTCAAAGGGTTGGCTGACCTGAATACAAACTATCATCAAGATTACTATATAAAGAGATACCCATATAAAGAGAGGTCAAGCATCATTCATGAGCATTCATAGACAGGGGATGCAGAGCCAAGACTAAGGGCATGCACAAGAGAGGATAGTAGGCATTAGTTCATGCATAGAAATAGTGTATGCTCATCATTCAGCTCAAATCTGTTTTGGATCTTTGCCAATCATTGTAAATACTTATTTTTTCAGTATTGTACACTAGAAGTAGATTAAGCAAAGAGTCTCTCTTTGTCACATGCAGGAGAACTGCATGTTTTAAGAACTGAGCAAAATGCAGTGATGAACCGAGAGAAGAGAGAGAGATGTTGTTGTAACCTTTTTTCTATATATATGTATCAATATGTACATAGATCCTTGTCAACATGGCCTCCAAAAAGGTAACACCTATGCCTATGACCTATCCCAAACTTAGGATGAGATGATACCCCTGTAATATAGTTGAAGACAAGCATAAAATGCAATATAATGCCAAACTGCCTAGAAATTCCGTCCATCTCCTTCTGATTGCTTTGGGTAAAATACCTAGCTTTAAACTGGGCTGTTTACTGTCCCAAAAGATTCCTAATCACAGCCTAAAACTGGGGAGTAAGCATGTCCACATGTTGTGCATGTGACATCCCCTCCTGCTTACATCATCCCCTTAACTACATGTGGACTTCATCCTTGGTATCCTACTTCCAAAACTCGATGCACTCTTGACCACGTGGATCTTGTCTTGAAAACCTTCTGCCACAACCTTGGATTGCTCCAATCGTTGCGAAACGTGCATTGTTTTCCTTGTCCTCTCCTTGAACTGAAGACCTGTATTTTTCTTGGGCTAAGAGCTTGATCCCTTCTTGAAAACTTGCAACCCCTTGTTCCTCTGCTCATTCTTGTACCATGGCGGCTGAGCTGAGCATCTGGGGGCTTCATACCCCATGATCCCCACCTAGGGGCTCTACACTCCATGGCTGCCCTCATTCTTGCTCCATCGGGGTACTTGATGTTGAAGAACCACTTGGCTGCGTTTTCTTGTCTAGACCCAAAGCAGCTACCTATGTACTAAGTGTTTTCCAATCATGCACTAATTCAACCTCTCTGGGATCATCCATGCCACCACTTGGTCCACACCACCGCAAGGTGAAGTCACTGGCGAGGATTTCATCCTTACATGATGAAGTAAGGGTGGATGGGACATGCATAATGACGATGCACTAGGATCATCGAGGCTCTTATCCTAATGTCACATATAGAAGAACTGTCTGTTTTAAGAAATGTGTAAAAAGCAGAGATGAACAGAGGAAGAGAGAGAGATGTTGCTGTAACAATGTTTTTTGTATATATGTATCAATATGTACATAGATTCTGGCCAAACATGGTCTCCAAAAAGGGAACACCTATTCCTACGACCTGTCCCACAAACCTGAGAGCAGATTATTACAAAAGTGAATGAACTAACCTTTTTATAGGCTCTCTAAATTCCCCTATATACAGTTGGCCAGAAGTGGACAAGCATAAAATGCAATATAATGCCAAATTGCCTAGAAATTCCCTCCAACTCCTTTTGATTGCCTTGGGTAAAATACCTAGCTTTAAACTGGGCCGTTTACTGCTCCAAAAGGTTCCTAATCATAGCTTAAAATTGGGGATTAAGCATGTCCACATGGTGTACATGTGACTCTTTTACTTATCTCTACTTCTGTCACCAATTTGGTCCCTTCACCAGTGTTTCACACACTAACTGGAACCAAGGTGTGAACGGGGATTTTCCACAGAAGAAAGCGAAAGCATTCACCAGCATAATTTTGGCTTGAAAGATGGCAACATAGTATGAGCTACAAGGGATTTTATTTGTTGGTTTGATTTTTAAGGCAATAGGTTCACACATCATTAAAGTGTGGTTGGATTTATCACCTTCTAGACATGCTTATGTGGACCAAAAGGAGGTGCCTAGAGGAATCTTGACCAACAAGTTAAGAAAAGCATGAAACATGATATTTTTGGCTGTTTAGCCACTTTTGGCCAAAAAGGGGAAAAGCACAGCTAGGTCGACTTTATAAAAGCATAGAGGATCTTCAAGCACCATCATCTCTCCTGGCGGGTAGCAGTCCTCTTTCTCTCTCTTTCTTTGGTGCACTAGCCGTACAGCAGCAGCCTGCTCTCTCTTACCCTGAGCGCTGGCCGTACAGCAGCAAAAACTTGTCCCCCTCTTTCTCTGAATGCTGTCCGTACAGCAGCAGCATGACTTCTCTTCCCTGATGCGCTGGCCGTACAGTACTACAGCAGCATGCCTTCTCTTCTCTAATGCGCTGGCTGTACAGTACTACAGGAGCATGCTTTCTTTTCTGATGTGCTGGTCGTACAGCAGCAGCAGCAGCAGCATGTTCTTCTCCCTTTTCTGAGCGCTGGCCATACACAACTGTCAACAGCAGCAGATGACTGGTGTTTTCAGTCTCCTTCAATGCTGGCCATACAGCAGGGCAGTAGTGCGCGTTTTCTCTTCTGAGGGCTGATTGTACAGTAGTTCTTCCTCGCTTGTTGAGTGCTGGTCATACAGCAGGTTATTCTCTCTCTTCATCACTCCCTTCTGGCCACTCTTTTTGGGGCTGTTTTTGGGAGAAATCTGGGATAGTTTTGAGAGCTCTTTTGGGGATGATTTGAGGCTCCGTTTTGGGGGCTGTGGCACTGTACCGGGCTGTTGTTTCGAGGCTGATTTGCATTGGTTTATGGTGTTGGTTGGTACCCAGATCTTTGAGCAATTATTTACTGAGTTTGTGGAAAATCCGGTGCAGGATTGCACCCACACCTTGGTTTGTTTGTAACAGTTTACTCATTGGAATAAAGAAGTTCCTACGGGAGGCCGGCCGTTCCGGCTCAGTTCTGTGCTCTTTTCAGTGTTGTTTATGGTTCTTCCACTCCGTCCTAAATATTGTTTCAGTATTGTGTTGTTTGTCGGTGTTCCGAGTGTTCCGGGGTTTGTTTGCATAGGTCTGGTTTGGTTTCATTGGTATCAAAGCGCAGCCTCTTGCCTATTCTATCTAAGTAGATGATCCTATGGCTATGGACAGGACCCAAAGTTGTGAGGAACACATGATGGAACAATACATCAGGATCCTCGATGCACAGTTTGACCATCATAACTCTTTGACGAGGCAGCTTTGTCAACAGAAAGCAAAAGGATTATGGAGTCTAGTGCTACAAATGTTTTCCTAGAATTGGTGTCAATGTTGGAAATGAATCCCAGGAAATTGGCTTTTCACTATCTTCTTCAGGAAGGGAATATTGTCCTTGATGCACGGGTCAAGTATCAGGTAAAGCCGGATCTGGGGTTGGTTGAACCTCATCAGTTATTGGTTGTTGAGGAAGCTTCCATATATTCTTCGAGAAAGAGAAAGACGGCTCTTGTTTCGAACCTACCTACTGTTCGAGGTGGAGACAAGCATTCTTTTAGGGAAGGGATGGTTCAGAAGATGCGTCGGAGGGAGCACAATGAATGGAAGATGCAAGCTCCTCTGGTAGAAGATGGACCAACGGGTTGTTCAAAGCAGCCCGATTGTTTTGGGAGCTAGTGTTCCTGCCACAAAAAAAACGAAGTTTCGGAGGAGATTTAGACACTATTTTGAGTGTTGTAAATTTTTGGTTTTCTCCTCGATATGTATGGGATTTCGTTCCAGAAATTTTGATTGTACGTAAATATATTGGCGACAGGCTTTTTATCGAGATAAGTATTTATGTTTAATGCTTTTCTTTTGGCAATATTTGGAATTTCGGACATGTTGAACTCCCTTGCTGACGCAAACACAAGTGGAGAGTGTTTCTTATGTATATCTTGAGATGTGTTTCAGGAAAGTTCTTTTTCTGAAAGACATTTTCGTTGGAAAACATTTTGATTCTGGAAAAGGCTTCTCTATGGTTTTGATGAAAAGTTTAGGGTTTTGGTCTTGTGTATTGGAGGCTCCTAGTAGTATGGGATGCTAGAATTGTTGCCTACACAAGGATTCTAGTGGTATGGGACGCTTACAAAACTATGAATTATTTATCCGTATCATGTATTCTGCGCTTATATGGTTGGTGAAAGATATGCAGGGCTGTCTTGGACAACAGTGTGCGTGTTGAGCTTCCCTGGCTTGTGTGAACATGTGCTTATTTTGGCAGTTTTGCAGAGAAGAATTCCTCACATCGAGCATGCCATGACATATCCCTTTTGCATGTATGTGGATGGATCCCCAGGAAGGACTCTGGTGTGAGCCCACTGACATGGTAAAATAACATGTGCGGCTTATGAAGCTTAACATGACAGAGCATGTGTGGCTTATGAAGTGTGACATGACTGGACATGTGTGGCGTATGAAGCCTAACATGACAGAACATGTGTGGCTTGTGCAGCTTGACATGGTGTGCTTTTCTTGTAGTACATGTATGGTAGATGCAACCTGACATGGCGTGATTTTTCTCAGGACTAGCAACCGTGGTGCTCACTTCGTACTTGTGTTTTGGGAAGTTTTCTGGAAGGATTATGGATCCCTGAACATTCAGAAAAGTGGCAACTCTAACGAGTATTCTATGGTTAGAGTGGATCTGGAATTATGGAAATTAGATTATGGCAGTCCATCTACAATATTTGAAGGGTATTTTTTCCACTTGTACTAGGTTCATACAGTTGCGGACAATTGTTTTATAAGACGGAGGGGGTGTCACCAATTTGGTCCCGTCACTAGTCTTGACCGGTGTTTCATACAGTGACTGGAACCAAGGTGTGCATTCACCAGCATATTTTTGGCCTGAAAGATGGCAACAGAGTATGAGCTACAAGGGATTTTATTTGTTGGTTTGATTTTTAAGGCAACAGGTTCACACATCATTAAAGTGTGGCCGGATTTATCACCTTCTGGGCATGCTTATGTGGACCAAAAGGAGGCGCCTAGAGGAATTTTGGCCAACAAGCTGGGAAAAGCATGAAACATGATATTTTTGGCTATTCAGCCATTTTTGGCCAAAAAGGGTAAAAGCACAACTATTTTTGGGCTGGTCGACTTTATAAAAGCATAGAGGATCTTCAAGCGCCATCATCTCTCCTGGCGGGCAGCAATGCTCTCTCTTTCTCTTTCTCTTTCTCTGGTGCGTTGGCCGTACAGCAGCAGGAACTTGTCCCTCTTTTTCTCTGAACACTGTCCGTACAGCAGCAGCATGCCTTCTCTTCTCTGATGGGCTGGCCGTACAGTACTACAGCAGCATGCTTTCTTTTCTGATGTGCTGGTCGTACAGCAGCAGCAGCATGTTCTTCTCGCTTTTCTGAGCGTGGCTGTACACAACAGCAGCAGACGACTGGTGTTTTCAGTGTCCTTCAATGCTGGCTGTACAGCAGGGCAGTAGCGCGTGCTTTCTCTTCTCTGAGGGCTGGCTGTACAGCAGTTCTTCCTCGCTTGAGTGCTGGTCGTATAGCCGGTTATTCTCTCTCTTCATCACTCCCTTCTGGCTACTCTTTTTGGGGCTGTTTTTGGGAGAAATCTGGGACAATTTTGAGAGCTCTTTTGGGGCTGATTTGAGGCTCTGTTTTGGGGGCTGTTTTGGCACGGAATTCGGGGCTGGATTTGGCACCATACCGGGCTGTTGTTTTGAGGCTGATTTGCACTGGTTTATTGTAAGCCCAGCGGGGCGTGCCGTGACAGACTCAACCACGTGTCCAAGAGATAGAGATATAGAGAGGGGAGAGAGAGAGAGAGAGGAGGGAATAGGGATCTTGCACAGCACACCACATTGAGTGGGGAATAGGCCCGGCCCCCTTTTAGGAACTTATTCAGGAACAATCTACGGGCATGCTGGCCAAGATCAATACAATCAATAAATACAAAACAAACAGATATGCCGATGTAGGATATCCAAGTCGATGCCGATGTCAAGGCACGAGATCTTTGATGTCAAGCACACCATGGGAATGACCCACAAGTATCTCTCACCAGGCTAGTACCAAATCTAATATCCAAATCAGAATCCAATGAATCCAAATCCAAGTCCAAGTCCAGATCCAAGTCTAGATCCTAGTCCAAATTCCATGTTCATGTCCAACTTCCATGTTCATGTCCAAGTTCCATGAGTAATATCCACAACTCCTACAACCTTGTCAATGAAGAAAACCATGGAAAAGCTCTTTTTGGCAAGAAAACTGATATAAAACGTGTTTTAATGGTTTTTGGGCGATAAAAACCTCCAAAAAGCAGTTTTTAGGGTTTATGAAGAAGTTTTAGGGTTTTTGAAATTTCTGTCCGTATGCGTTCATACGGCTCCGTGCACGCGTCCATATCGCCCATGCATATGTCCATACAAGTCTAGGGGTGGCTGTACATCTGAAAAGCAAGTTGGAGAAGGTGTTGATGGCGAAGAAGAAGCTCTCCATGATCATAATGATGTCCACACACACTCCACGATCTCCTTCATTCTTCAATGATCTTGTTCATGGTACTACAAGAGAAGTTCAAGCCTTTTTATACTTGGGGAAGCCTTGCTTTTGCTTTGCTTTTACCTTTTACTTTCTTTTGGTCTTTTTATTAGTAAAATATTACTCAACTTTAGTCAAAAGTTATTGTTTTGCTTTTCTAGCTTCAGGGCCTTGCTTTTTTGGCCCAAGAGCTGCTTTTTGAAAAAGTGGCTTTTAGCTTTTTGGTACGGCTCAGTCTCCTCTTTTCAATGGTGCCCTTGGCTCGCGGTCAACCTTGTTTGACTTTTTGCTTTTTCTTGCTTTTCGACCAAGAATGGTGCTTTTTCTTAATCAAACCTTATGGACCCTGTCCCCATGTCTTCTTCCACCTGTCTGGTGTCCGGGCATGGGTTTCATCATGTGAAATAGAGCTAGGAGGGCTAAATAGTTACATTCCCTCCCTCTTGTATCGCAGTTGTCCTCAACTGCAGATTGCAAGTGTTCCAAACACATCTATATGTCCCTGGTACATCCATATGTTCGTGGTACATCCATATGTTTCAAGGTATGTCAAGTACATCCATATGTTTCAAGGTACTAGTCCCATATGGTGAGCTTGTGCATTTGGTCTTTCCCCATATCTGTGGTGTCATCTACTCATCTGGCAACATCTCAATGCCTTTTCTTTGACCAATGTTCTTGTTCTTGATGGTACATCTTCATGGCCTGTCACATGTATTAGATAAAATAAATGCATACTTACCTCTTGCAAAAACTAGACACAAGCTAGTCAACAAACAAGTATGTATCATTCGCGTTTACTGGGTATTCCAGGCACTGGCCAGGTAGTCCGGAGTCCAATGGACTATCACATGCCATAAATCTAAGCATTGTCCACACATCAAAAACAACGCACAAAGTCAAAGAAATTCAAACATACGTCAGTATGCAATGCACAAGTAATGATCCTCCTGTTCATGGATTGTCCTGTCTGGTTTCATCGAAACCGTGTTAAGCCATTTGGCCACTAGGACTGCTCAAACTATCCTCAAGGCCATCTGGGCACTAGGACCACCCGAGAGTTCATCAATAGTCATTTGGCCCATTTGGTCGCATTGACTGTCCGACTATGAAATCCAATACAGTCAAATAGGCCATCTGGTCGCGATGACCGCCCGACTGCAAAATCCAATACAATCATCTGGGCCATCTGGTCGCAATGACCGCCCGTCTGCGAAATCCAATACAGTCATCTGGGCCATCTGGTCGCAACGCCCGCCCGACTACGAAATCCAATACAGTCATCTGGGCCATCTGGTTGCAACGACCGCTCGACTGCGAAGTCCAATATATCTTGCCGTCCAATGGGTCATCTGGCATCATTGCCTCCCATATACAAATCTCATTTTGGCATCGTTGCCATCTGATGGCATCATTGCCATCCATATACAAATCTTACTCCTTAGGCTATCCGGCATTGTTGCCACCCAACTAGAGCATGTCCAAGTAACCATTATAAGCAGAATAATGATCAATTCTAGTCCAATATATATACAATGAAGAGGGCTAGGGGTACAATCCTTCCCTCTTAAATCTGTCTTGATCGCAAGACATTGATATTCTTGTACTTCAAATATATCTGAACCAACCACTTCCTCATAAGCTTGAAGTATATCTGGATAGTCCTTGAAGTACTTCCCTGGCATCCATTTCGCTTCCAATAGCGAAATAATTCTTGAAGTCCAAGAGAAACTTTCTAACCTTTGTCTTTTCTCTTTTTCTCACAGAATGAAACACAATTTGTTCTGGCTCTTCCACCCTTAGTGGATCTTCCAATATTGGCTCCTTTGAGGGTAGCCCTGTACATGGTCTCCATAAACTGTCATGGAAGGCATTATATATCCTCCAATGATTTGAAAGGTCCAACCGATGATACACATGGTTGATCTTCTTGGTATCCCGAAAAAGCTCCATATACCGTCATTTCGTGACTTTGGCAATCCAAAGACAAAATCCATAGCAATATTCTCCCATAGATCATTCAATGGATCCTGTTGGCGTTTGTCGATTAAACTTGACCTTCTTGGCACGATGTCAATTTGATGATCTTGCGATCTCTCTGGCTTCTTGCTTTAGCTGTCGAGACAGGTTACAGCCATATGTCCCTTCTTTCCACAATAAGCATCGATTTTGACGCTCCTCTCTTGGCTTGAAGCCCACTTTGCTGGATGATGAAGGCTCCTTTACCTACCTTTCTCTTGCTTGTCCTGAAGAGGCTGTATTTGAGATAGCGGGCCTAGGAATGGCCTCCATGTTTCCTTCACGAGAAATGGAATGGGTAGTTGTAGATCCTTTTGCGATGGTGACTCTGTCACCATTTGGCCACCCGAATGGTTCACTCTTGCTTTCACACTATGTATATATTGGATTGGTGTCCATGGCTTGTGGAATGTGCCTATGCATGTGATTGACACGTGTCATGCTGTCTAGTTGGATATGATATTCCGCTGGGACTTGATGTTATCATGCCCGGAATATCTGGAGGACTTGACTTTCCGCTGGGACTTGTGCCTTTGTGTACATGCCCGGAAACGCCTGGAGGACTTGGCTTTCTGCTGGGACTTGTGCCTTTGTGTACATGCCCGGAAACGCCTGGAGGATTGGCTTTCCACTGGGTTTGGTATCGCATATACTTGCCTGGAAACGCCTGGTATTATATGGTTTCATGAACGGAAATCGCTCATGCCAATGCTGCATTGCATAGCATCTTTATGTGCTTGCTTGCAAATGAAATTTGCCTGCATGACCTATGTGTAGTTCCGGGCTAGGGGACGCCCGCCCGTGAACCGTGCGTATGAAACTGTCTGCTGACATGGTTGTGTGGCATGTGAACAGGTGGTAAGTATTACCCAATCTAGGCTCAAATAGCCCTTAGGACTTGGCCAATATTTATAAGTGAGTGCGTTCCCATTTCATTAAAGTTTGGGCGCCCAAAAGTCACTTATAAATTATGACCGCTTCCAAGTTTACACTCACTGAAGTCCCGAGGCGGACAAGACTCAATGTCCAGGACCTGATCCTCCCCTTTTACTCATAAATGGGCATCTCCCCATGTCCTCTCACCTGATTGGACCCCAATTCACTTACTTATTAAGAGAAAATTCGTGTTTTCTCTTCATGAGGATTTTTGGAGGCTGAAAACTCTGTTTTTTCACCATTTCTCTTCATTTCCAAGCTCTCCATAGCCATACCCAACTTGCTAGGGTGTTTTCCAAGCTTCCAAGAGTGTTTCCAAGTGCTAATCACTCTCCTACTCACTCCCAATGACTGAAATTCAGCAAAACAGCTCTCATTTTTGCTGTAATTTTTGGTCTTTTTGTTGAAAACCCTAATTTCAGCCTTCCTTTCTCAAGTTGAACCATAGGGAAAGCTTTCCCAGGGTTCCCTTTATCCTCTTGAAGACTTTTGTCGCGAAGGATTGCGGCAAATCGAAGATATCAACACTTCTAAAGCTTCCAACGCGAAGGCTTCCGCTTGCAACAACTTCTATGAAGACTGGTAAGCTAATTGGACAATGTGTTGTCATTACTTACTCAGTAGAAGGACAGGACTCCTTGTTTAGCCGCCCTGTGTAGTATTTCTCTTGTCCTATGTGCTCTTGAAGATGTTGCTACCTTGCTTGGTAGAACATAGAGCCAATGGTAGAGAATATGGGCACTGAAGTCGGGCCGGGCATCAAGGCAGCTCCTTGGTGATCTACATCGACATACCATTGTTTTCTAAATGCTAAATTTCATATGCATTGGCATGGAGGATTTGGCAATGGATGCCCGTGAAGCTATGTATTGAATTTCTCCGATAGTAATACAATTTACTCAAGGGAGGGGTCGGCCGTTCCGGCTCATTGCGTGTCTCTTGTCAATTCAGCAATTTACTTCTTGTATATGAGCAAGTGTCCTTCAAATCTTAGTGTATTTAAGTGTATTGATTAGCATTGTGTTCAACCAAGTTACATTGGTATCAGAGCATACGGTTCTCTTTCACTTCTATCGTGAGAGACGATCACCGTGAACACTAGCTATCTTTACACTTAGAACATTATGGACAGCCATACAATGAATGTTGGAGATGCTAATACAAGAGGCAGGGACAATGAAATGCATGCC
The DNA here is from genome assembly GCF_041138505.1 of Cibotium barometz. NCBI lineage: Eukaryota > Viridiplantae > Streptophyta > Polypodiopsida > Cyatheales > Cibotiaceae > Cibotium > Cibotium barometz. The sequence continues at coordinate 61,028,632 of NC_141055.1, forward strand.
TCCAATGCTTTACAGGATGAGCAAACTCATGTGGTGCACAATAGAAAACATGAATATGTGGGACAGCCGTCCCGTGGCAAAGAGAAGATGCAAGAAGAAGAGTCCATAGTCTTGAGGGCTGAACTTACTCGTATGCAGGCTCTTCTCCATGCACAACAAGAAGAATTGAATGTCTGTCGCCGCGAGGATCCATTGGTACATGACCGTTTGAACGCCAAGAAAGCTGAATCTTATATGGATCATGCAATGGCAATGATTGCTCAAGAGTTGCACATGCAACCGAGGGATGCAGCACGTGCATACTTGGCTCGTACCGAGGATGCCTATGCAGAAAAGGCAACCATCCCACATGTCTTGGAATCCCGACAAGTGCCCGAACAAGAACTTATGTCTAAGAGGATGAATCTCCATGCGATGGGAGAGGAACAATCAGTGACTTCACGCCATGCAGGAATACCTCATGTAGCCCGTGAAGGATACAATGTTTATGGCAGTGGTCAAAATGTATGTCAAATGCCATTGCCGGCTGAAAATGTGCATGCACAACACATGCAACATGGGCTGCAATTTTCTGTTGGTGCAGGTATTCCGCGTATCTCTCATGCCACTCATACCTTCGAGTGTGCTCGTGAGGGAGAAGTTATGGCTGAAAATGTATCCATGCATGTTGAGGGGCCAGCCATGCCTCATGCTTACAGGGCACAGGTATCTATGTCTTATGCATCACCTTTTGGTCCAAAAATGATGCCAGACACAGGGGCTGTCCCAATGGACAAACATGGGGGAAAACATGTTGAGATGCACACACATGCATCAAAGTCTCGTGACTTCAAAGCCGGAGACAAATCTGTGAAGTTTGACACATATCATGGGGAATATGATGCATCAAAGGCACTTGCTTTTATTGCCCAGTTTGATATTGCTTTCAGTGATGAGGATTTCACTCAGAAATCCATGATCCGGCATGTAAGCATGTTCATGAAAGGCACTGCTGCCCATTGGTGGCTCACGGAGAAGCTCTCACCGAATCCCGTTAGAGCATGGGAAGAGTTCAAGGAGAGGTTTTATGCTCAATTCTTGCCTCCCAATGCATTGAATGAGATAACAATGAAGTGGGATTGGGTAAAGCAAAATGAGGGGGAATCGGTAAATGCATATGTACAAAAGTTTTGGAAAGTGCTTTTGGAGGTGTCTCCATTTATGCATGTCACCGAGGCGGAAAGGAAGAGAAGGTTTCAATCGGGATTGCAACCCGTGTACAAAGCGGGATTACAAATGTATCCTGGTCATACCTTACACCAATTAATTGCAGCCGCCACCGCCACCGAGCAATTGGAACTCAAATTGAGTCGATCCAATAATGCTAAACCCTCATTTCAAGGCAAAGAGAGGGCTGTCCAAAACCTGCAAAATGATGGACAGCCACCTAAAAGGGACCAAAACCAAGCCAAATCAGGTCCAAAAGCTGAAAATAAGTTTGCTAAAAAGCGCTCTTATAAGCCGGCAAACTTTGGTCTTAGTGCTGAGAAGAAGGAGCAATATATGCGTGAAGGCAAATGCTTTACTTGTGGCAGCACTGAGCACATGGCAAGAGCATGCCCAAATAAGAAGAACAAAGCTGAAAATGCTAATGTACCGAAGCCTAATGTGCATATGGTTCCGGATATGCAGGGCAACACTTCACATGATAGCAAAGATAGGGTTGTATGTAAAGCTTGGGGACAGCTCAAAGATCAGCCCGCTTTGTTCATGTTTGATGATTGTGCCTCTGAAAATTTCATATCCACTCAGATGGCAGCTGCTTGAAGTGGAGGACATGGGTCCTCAAATTGAAGCAGGGGCTGCCTTTGTTGGTAGAGAAGTGCAGCTCATGCCTATTTTTGGCAAGTTGCGCATACACATTCAAGGCTATGTGGATCATGAGGATTTTCTTGTGGCGCCTTTGAATGGCTGTGATGTATTGCTTGGAAAGCCTTGGCATACACGTATTGATCCGTGCAAGGCTTACAAGACTAACAGAATCACCTTCATGCATAAAGGTCGAGAACATGTAATTGATGCTGGTGAAGAGGGTGATACCATTCCCCTTGTATCTCATGTACAAATTAAGAAAGTAATGAAAAAGAGTATTTTTGCGTACTTGATTTTTGTACGAGATCCTGTTGAGGAAAATAATGTACATGTAAACACTCTTAGTAATGATAGGCTGAAATTTTTGCAAGAGCACAATGATTGTTTTGCTGATGAGTTACCAAATGAGTTACCACCTGTACGACCGGAAGATCATCGCATTGATCTTGTGCCGGGTAGCTCACCACCTAATAGGCCAGCCTATCGTGTAAGTACATCCCAAAAAGAGGAGATCATGAAGCAAGTGAACGAGCTTCTTGAGAAGGGTTTGGTTCAGCCAAGCTCTTCCCCATATTGTTCACCCGTCCTCTTGGTTCAAAAGAAGGATGGATCCTTTCGTATGTGTGTGGATTATAGAGCTTTGAATAAGCTTACCATCAAGAATCGGTTTCCGATCCCACGCATAGACGACATCCTTGACAAGTTGGATGGATCGGCATGCTTTAGCCGAATTGATCTCGAGAGTGGATATCATCAAGTGCGTGTAGTGCCTCAGCATGTACACAAAACTGCTTTCAGGACAGCATTTGGGCTTTATGAGTATCTTGTTATGCCTTTTGGTCTTACAAATGCCCCGGCTACATTCAATAGAATGATGGATCGCATATTCCGTGGGTATAGGAAATTTACAGGTGTCTTCTTTGATGACATCCTAGTCTTCTCGAAGACCGAAGAAGAGCATAAAGCTCATTTGGCTATTGTTTTTGAAGAGCTCCATAAGCATAAACTCTTCATAAATGCAAAGAAGAGTGAGTTCTTCTTGTCAGAGATACATTATCTTGGGCATATTGTTTCCAAAGATGGAGTGCCGATGGATCCTGCAAAGATTGATGCAATTCGGAATTGGCCCGAATTGAGTTCGGTCCATGAGATCCGTAGTTTTCTTGGATTATGCTCTTACTACCGCAGGTTCATTCGGCACTTTGCATGGATTGCTTCTCCTTTGCATGATTTGACAAAGAAGGCGGCCATGTTCAAATGGACTAATGTAGAGAGAGATGCATTCCTCAAATTGAAAGATGCAACTACTCATGGTCCAGTGTTGATCGTTCCAGATTTGCAAAAGCCTTTTTGTGTGGAATGTGATGCATCTGGAAATTGCATAGGGGCTGTCCTCAATCAAGAGGGACATGCCGTGGCTTATGAGAGTCGTAGGTTGCATGATGCGGAGCTATCTCTTGGCATATATGAGAAAGAGCTCTTGGCTGTAATTCATGCACTTACTATATGGAAACACTATGTAATATGTGGAAGCTTCGGAGAAGGATCGGTACTTCAAAACTCAGAAATCAGCACTCTTTTCGCGACGGAATTAACGCACAAACTGAAAGACGATGTGCAGAAAATAGAGAGAGAAGGGGGAGATGGAGAAGGACACAGTATTGGGTCCCAATTACCCTCTGTAGGGCCCCCACCACGGATGGTGTATTTGCTTTATTAGAATGATGTAAATCTGAAACAAATACAAAGTACTTGACCTTTTCTTGGCTGGAAAACCTGCCCTTGACCTTCAGTCCTTCACCCCTTAGCTTTAGCAAACCCTTGGCTGTCCTGGCCCTTGAATGCTTGATGCTCTTGGTGAATTATGAGATGAGATGAATGAGATCTTGGTTGGGCTTTTATACCCCTCCCTTCATGCAGTCGGCTGGCTTCAGGACAGCCTCACGACTGAGTATTTTAATAAAATACTCACACACTTTAATAAATGCTGTTTTCACACTATGTTAGACACTGTCCAGCCTGCGCATGCTTCTGGGCAGCACCCTGGCTGCTGGGCATGGTGCGCAGAGGTGTGGGACAGTTCCCTACACCTGGCCGCCTGCTGTTTAGGGCTTTGGACCCAGACGGCTGCCTGTCCAGCAGTAGTACAGCTGGCCGACAGCCCCTCCAGCCCTTGCCTTGGCTGGTGGGCAAGGCTTGGGCCCTCCTGGCCCCTTGGGGGTGGTTCTACACCTCCCCCATGCCCATACTACAAGTGCAAGTGCAAAACCTTCTCACTGGGGTAGCCCGATGGGCTGGCCCCTTCTCTACATGCAAACCTACATGCCTACAGAGGCCTGGCATCCAGTTGCAAACCAGATACACAGCACATCTGACATCATTCCAGAGGGAGACTCACAGCGCGGACTGGCACTGCTTCATGTGCAGGACAATGCACACCTGACCTTGGACTCATGTGCAGGACGATGCACACCTGACCTCGGACGACTGAGATGGATCCCTGGCTGACTCGTCCCGGACTGGGCTCACATGGGACCAGTTCACCATCCCAGGTCCTGCACCTTCTGTACAGAAATGTCTACGTGGCATCCAAGTGCGGGATGCACGTGACATCCCCTTCTGCTTAACTTGACGGAAGCTGCATAGCCTCCAAATAATCCGTCAATAAAGCCGGATAGTCTTCGAAAAATTCTTTGTCGAGCCATACCGCTTCATGAGTTCCTCGGTCCTGAAACTTCGTGAGAAACTGTCGTAGTCTTCGGCCTGAGCCATGCTTGAAACGGTGCAGAAGGATCTGTTCTGGAACCATTACTTCTGCTTCATCAATGATGTCTGGTTCCGCTTCGTCTTTGACCTCTGAAGGGGGTGGACCTGCATATGGCTTTAACCAACTGACATGAAATACATCGTGCATAGTCCAACTCGGAGGTAGCTTTAACTGCATAGACACCTCATTAATCTTTTTCCGGATGGGAAATGGTCCGAAGCTCCTGAAAGACAACTTTGGGCATCGCTTGCCCACCTGCTTCAGTCTTTGCTTCATAATCCGAAGATATACCCAATCTCCTTCCGAAAACTTCATGTCCCTTCGGTCTTTATTGGCCTGTCGAGTGTAGGCCTCTTGCGCTTTAGCCAATCTGTCTTTAACGGACTCTAGGATCTCCTGGTAAGACTCCGTCACTCTGTTCGCCTCCGGTACTGAAGACGAAGTCCTGGTTAACAACGACTGGAAAGGCCTTCCAAACGCTGCCTCATATGGAGTCCTGCCAATAGCTGAAGAAAAAGAGTCATTCAAAACAGCTTGAACTAAAGGCAAAAACGATTCCCACTTACCTTGCTGATCGTGGACATAACACTTCAGCACATCAAAGGCCAACTGGTTGTATATCTCTGTCTGGCCATCTGTCTGTGGGTGGAATGCACTGGAAAAATTCAACTTAGTACCAAAATTATCAAACAATGCCCTCCAAAAATGACTGGTAAACTTGGCATCTCGGTCTGACACTATGGTCCTAGGAATCCCACAAATCGGGTACCAATGCCGAATGAATAGCTGGGCAACATCCTCGGCGGTCACATTGGCCCTGCAAGGAATAAGCATAACAAATTTGCTGAACCTGTCAACAATAGTCAAACACTGTGTATTACGCTTACTCGGACTGGGAGGCAGATTTGTGACAAAGTCCATCGAAATGTCTTGGAAAGGACCCTCAGGAATTGGCAACGGCTGTAACAACCCTATCTTCTTTCCACGAGGAGCTTTCACCTTTTGACAAATGTCACAGCGTTGTACATATGTAAACACATCATGCCTCATCTTTGGCCAATAGTATTGCCGTTCTAATTTCTCCAGAGTCGAATTCATGCCCCTATGACCACCTGTAATGGCATCATGGGCATCATGGAGAAGAGCTGCCCGGAATGACTTCATGACACACAGTCGGCCTTTGTAGTAAAGCCAACCATCGCGTATCAGAAAATGGCATGGTCCTGTGGCATCCAATGCCTGTTCCCACTGCGTACCGAATTCCTCAGAATCCGCGTACGTGTGCTTCATGTCTTCTAGTCCTGTATCAACAAGGTCAAATCTAGTGGTCTGAATCGCAGATACTTGTCCCTTCCTGCTCAAAGCATCGGCCACTGGATTGGCCTTTCCTGGAAGGTACTCAATCATGCCACCGAACTGCTGGAATATTTGACTCCAGCGGTGTTGTCGATCACTCCACTGTGCACTTGGCATCGTCTGAATCCAGCGCAATGCCTGATGGTCAGTGCGGACCTCGGAAGTCACGGCCATACAGGAAATGTTTCCAATGTTTCAAGGCCTGTATAACTGCTAGGAGTTCACGATCATAGACTGAGTAATTCTTTTCGGCGGGCAGTAACTTACGAGACATGTAAGCTACTGGATGACCATTCTGTTGCAATACACCTCCAATTGCGATGTTACTCGCATCGGTGATCACCTGAAATGGTTTGTCCCACGAGGCAAGGGCTAAACAAGGCGCTTCTGACAAAGCCACCTTGAGGTTCTGGAATGCCTCCAACGCTCGTGGAGTCATTCGAATCTTTTGCCTCCTTGTTTTCACTCCCTTTAGCAGATCGGTGAGGTCTGCCGAGAGATCAGAAAACTTGTCAATGTGGGTGGAATATGCCTGGCATATACCCACAAATGATCTAATGTCATAAGCGGTCTGAGGTACTTCCCAGTTAACAATCTCGGCCACTTTAGCCGGATCAAGTCGAATGCCTTCGGCACTGATTATATATCCCAAGTAATGTACCTGGAACAGATAAAATTCCGACTTCTTTTCATTGATATAGAGCTCGTTGCTTTCCAGCAACTTAAGGACTTTCTCCACATCAATGTCATGCTGCTCAACTGTAGCTGAAAATATGAGTATGTCGTCCAGAAATATGAACACACACACTCCAATCAACTCCCGGAAAATACGCATCATCATGCGGTTAAATGTAGCTGGGGCGTTTGTCAAACCAAATGGCATGACCACAAATTCATAGTGGGCCCGTTCTGTACGGAAAGCTGTCTTGGGGATGTCCCCCTCAACAATCCGAACCTGGTGGTACCCACTCTTTAAATCCAATTTAGAGAACACCTTAGCTCCATTCAGCCTCTCGAGAATATAGTCAATTCGAGGCATCGGGAATCTGCTCTTGATAGTCAGCTTGTTGAGTGCACGATAATCGACACACAACCGAGAAGACCCATCTTTCTTCTTGACAAATAAGATCGGTGCTGCAAATGGCGACACGCTGGGGCGGATGAAGCCAGCTTGCAACAATTCTTGGAGTTGGCGGTCCAACTCCGATTCCATTGCCTTAGAAAGGCGATACGGGAACTTGCTCGGGGGTTCCGAGCCTGGGAGGAGGTCAATCTTGTGATCCTCCGGTCTGGACGGGGGAAGCTGGGGAGGGAGACTGTCCCGAAGAAAAATCTTCTGGAACTTTTCATGGAGAACCGAGTACTTCTCGGAAGCACTGGCCACCGTCTGGGCTGTCTGGATGTAAATCATCGCACACTGTGCGCCTTTCCTAACTGCTCGCTTAGCCTGCAAGTGGCTTATGAGCGGAAAGTTTGGAATACCTGGCTCACACTTAATGGTCACAGGGGTGTTTGACACATTCCGATCGATCTGGAACGTGTGCTTGTCCCACTTGACATCTGGGAGAAACTTGTGAAACCACTGGATACCCAAAATTATGTCTGCTCCTACAAGAGGGGCAACCATAAAGTCACGCACAAACTCTATGCCCTGAATGACTAACTTAGCACCTAGAGCTTCATACTTGACGCTCGTTGTTATACCTGTGCTAAAACCCTCAACTTGTTTGTCCACCGGAGTCAGCTTGAAACGGGCACGCCTAGCGGCCTCTTCCGTGATCACATCCTCCGTGCTGCCGCTGTCAAACAAGACAACGACTCTCTGGCCACCTATGTAGCCAAAGGACTTGAGCAATTCGTTGCGCTCATACTCCTGGTCATGGGCGCCCTTCTGCTTATCTTCGAGCTCCCGGCTAATAATTGCTCCAACTGAAGCACCGGGGGTGGAAGAACTAGGGGTAGCCGCTAGGGTCTGTGTGGGAGCTGTGCTCACCACGGAAGCTGTGGAGGCGGCGGCGGCCTTTGGAGGCTTCTTCGGACAATCCCGAGAAGTATGTCCTTTTGTGTGACAAAAGTAACATCTACCCTCCTTCCTGTACTGAGCAAGCTCCTCAGCACTCAACTTGCCACCTGTCTTGCCTGCCTCCGCTTTCTGGTCTGGAGTAAGCTTAGATGCATTGTTCGAGTTCTTGGAGCCAGAGGCTCCCGGGCTCTGTCCTGGGGAAGACCCTGTCTGGTTCTGGCTTTTGCCCCCCGAGGCGTTAGCCTTGGGAGAAGCCGGCTGGGAAGTCTTGGGCTTGCCACCATTGTGTTTCATTTCTGCACTCTGCGCAAGCGAGAGTGCGTCCTCAAAGGTGGCTGGCCTGAACATACGCACCTCCCATTGGATTTGCGTGTCCAGGCCATACAAAAACTGCCCTTTCTTGTTCGAATCAGATAAGCCTAACTGTAGACACAAGGTCGAAATTCTATTGGCAAACTGAAGGACTGGTTGCGCGTTTTGACGCGCACCCCTGAACTCGTCTTCGAGTCGCTCAAGGTAGTGGGGCGGTAGAAACTGCTGCTTAAGGTCACGGACGAACTCGTCCCACCCATAAGCTGCCATACCTGATCTGGTGTGGGCATGAGCCCACTGAGTCCACCAAGGAATGGCCTCACCTTCCAAATACCAACTAGCTAAGATCACTTTGTCAATATCTGTTTTCCTAACTGCGGCAAAGTAAGCTTCAAATTGATGTAACCATGAATACAGAGTAGTGGGATCGAGTTTACCATTATACTTACTGAAGTTCATTTTCTCGGGAAAATGATTCGAGGGCGCCGCCGGTGTCAATCTGGCGTCCAAAGCTCGGAGGTAACGCTCGTGTTCCACTCGTCGCATGGCTTCGTCTTCTCGTTGTCGAATCTCCAATGCACGCATCTGCATCTCAAGCAAGGAGCTTGGCTGCGGCTGTGACCCCTCGAGAGGGTCCCTGTGACGAGGATCTGGTATCTGGGGTACGGAAGGAGAGGGAGGAGGAGATGGAAAACGCGACGCTGGAGAGCGAGAACGCTCCTCCAGAGCCAAAATCCGCGCCTTCTGCTCATCCAACTTGGTTGTCTGGTCTGCGATTGCTCGCATCATCTGCTGGAACATGTCTTGTACACTCAAGCCGGGTGCCCTCGCTGGGCTGCCTGGTGCACTCTGGTCCCATGGTTCTGGTTCTCTCTCGTCGCCAAAGTTCGCCATAGCGGGAAAATGCAGTTCCTTTCCGGAACGCAATCTGACCATCCACTATCTGTGTGGGAGACTTCCGGAGGCTTCCGGAGGCTAAAAACCAACCGTCCTTCGAGGGACAGGAGTCACTCCGAAAGGGGTAGTCCACCGGCGTCTAAAAACCAACCATACGAGCGAAAAAATTTTCTGGTTTTCTTTGCTGAATCTTTGTCCTTGAAGTGAGCTCTGATACCACTGTAATATGCGGAAGCTTCGGAGAAGGATCGGTACTTCAAAACTCAGAAATCAGCACTCTTTTCGCGACGGAATTAACGCACAAACTGAAAGACGATGTGCAGAAAATAGAGAGAGAAGGGGGAGATGGAGAAGGACACAGTATTGGGTCCCAATTACCCTCTGTAGGGCCCCCACCACGGATGGTGTATTTGCTTTATTAGAATGATGTAAATCTGAAACAAATACAAAGTACTTGACCTTTTCTTGGCTGGAAAACCTGCCCTTGACCTTCAGTCCTTCACCCCTTAGCTTTAGCAAACCCTTGGCTGTCCTGGCCCTTGAATGCTTGATGCTCTTGGTGAATTATGAGATGAGATGAATGAGATCTTGGCTGGGCTTTTATACCCCTCCCTTCATGCAGTCGGCTGGCTTCAGGACAGCCTCACGACTGAGTATTTTAATAAAATACTCACACACTTTAATAAATGCTGTTTTCACACTATGTTAGACACTGTCCAGCCTGCGCATGCTTCTGGGCAGCACCCTGGCTGCTGGGCATGGTGCGCAGAGGTGTGGGACAGTTCCCTACACCTGGCCGCCTGCTGTTTAGGGCTTTGGACCCAGACGGCTGCCTGTCCAGCAGTAGTACAGCTGGCCGACAGCCCCTCCAGCCCTTGCCTTGGCTGGTGGGCAAGGCTTGGGCCCTCCTGGCCCCTTGGGGGTGGTTCTACACCTCCCCCATGCCCATACTACAAGTGCAAGTGCAAAACCTTCTCACTGGGGTAGCCCGATGGGCTGGCCCCTTCTCTACATGCAAACCTACATGCCTACAGAGGCCTGGCATCCAGTTGCAAACCAGATACACAGCACATCTGACATCATTCCAGAGGGAGACTCACAGCGCGGACTGGCACTGCTTCATGTGCAGGACAATGCACACCTGACCTTGGACTCATGTGCAGGACGATGCACACCTGACCTCGGACGACTGAGATGGATCCCTGGCTGACTCGTCCCGGACTGGGCTCACATGGGACCAGTTCACCATCCCAGGTCCTGCACCTTCTGTACAGAAATGTCTACGTGGCATCCAAGTGCGGGATGCACGTGACACACTACCTTCTTGGGGCTGATTTCACTGTGAAGATAGATCATGAGAGTTTGAGGTATTTTCTTACTCAAACTAAGTTGTCAGAGAAGCATATGAGGATGGCCAATTTCCTCTCTATGTTTCATTTTCAGATCTTGCACACCCCGGGAAAGAAGAATGTAGTGGCCGATGCATTGTCACGAAAGCCGTATGTAGCAGCTATCTCGGTTGCCTCTCATGGGGACTTGTCTACCATGCGTGATTTGTATCATACGGATGCTGATTTTGCCACTTTTTGGGCTGATTTGATGGCTGGTCATGCACATGCCTCATATGTGATCAAAGAGGGTTATCTCATGAAAGATAATTGCCTGTGTTTGGTGTCTGACATGAGGCAAAAGGTTTTGGATGAGTGCCATGCTCCTCCATACGCTGGTCATAGAGGCATAATGCCTACTACGCACATGATTGAGCGGTATTTCTTTTGGCCAGGTATGCGGAAGGACATAGAGACACATGTACGTGCATGTATCACCTGTCAAAAGGTCAAATTTGATAGGCAAAAGGCACCAGGTTTGCTTCAGCCATTGCCTATTCCTACGCAGCCATGAGAAAGTATTACAATGGATTTCATTATGGACTTGCCACGTACCCAACAGGGTAATGGTGCAATTTGGACAATTGTGGACAGGTTTAGCAAGCAAGCTCATTTCTTGCCGGTCAAAAAGACCATCAAAGCTGAGATGGTTAAAATATATCTTGCACAAGTGTTCAAACATCATGGAATGCCGAAGTCCATTGTGGGGGATAGAGATCCCAGGACTACAAGTCTCTTTTGGCGGGCCTTATTTGATAATATGGGCACCAAATTGGACTTCTCATCAGCTTATCACCCTCAAACGGATGGGCAAAGTGAGGCTGCAAATTCAGCTGTGTTGGATCTCTTGAAATGTTATGTGGCGGATCAGAAGTCTTCTCGGGAGAAGTACTTACCGCTTGTGGAATTTGCATACAACAACACAGTACATGCATCTACGGGAAAGGCCCCGTTTGAGATTGTTTATGGTAAGGTGGTTTTGCCACCATCCTTCGCACAAAGGATGAGATATTTGCAGCCGATGAGTATGTAAGAGACTTGGATATTGCTTTTGCTCAGGTGCGGACAGCCATTGCAAGGTCACAAGACAAGCATAAAAAGGCTGCCGACAAGCATAGAAGGCAATTGGATGTTAAAGAGAATGATTGGGTATTGCTGAAATTTGGGAAAGCAAGACTTGCAAAGAGGCCTGGCAAAGAGGGTGCATATCCTAAGCTTGCAACCAGGTACTATGGGCCTTTTCGAGTGATCAAGAAGATCAATGAAGTGGCTTTCAGATTGGCATTACCTAGTCATTGGCACATACACAATGCTTTTCATGTGAGTCTCCTTCGCAAGTATGTGGGGCTGGAGCCTAGTGAAATGGTCATTGAGCATCCACCAAAAGTGGATGACCTTGAGGAGATCTTGCAGCCAGAGCAGATTGTGTATCACAAGGAACGCAAGCTTGCTGCAGGCAAGGTTGTGAGGCGTTACCTTGTGAAGTTTAAGAACTATCTTCCCATTGATGCTAAATGGGTAGATGAAGAGTTCTTTGGAGATTGCCCGCAGTTACTACAGGCATATTTGGATGCATTTCAGTTGCGGACAACTGTTTAGAAGCGGAGGGGAATGTCACCATTTGGCCACCCGAATGGTTCACTCTTGCTTTCACACTATGTACATATTGGATTGGTGTCCATGGCTTGTGGAATGTGCCTATGCATGTGATTGACACGTGTCATGCTGTCTAGTTGGATATGATATTCCGCTGGGACTTGATGTTATCATGCCCGGAATATTTGGAGGACTTGACTTTCCGCTGGGACTTGTGCCTTTGTGTACATGCCCGGAAACGCCTGGAGGACTTGGCTTTCTGCTGGGACTTGTGCCTTTGTGTACATGCCCGGAAACGCCTGGAGGATTGGCTTTCCACTGGGTTTGGTATCGCATATACTTGCCTGGAAACGCCTGGTATTATATGGTTTCATGAACGGAAATCGCTCATGCCAATGCTGCATTGCATAGCATCTTTATGTGCTTGCTTGCAAATGAAATTGCATGCTGTTTTCATGCCTGCATGACCTATGTGTAGTTCCGGGCTAGGGGACGCCCGCCCGTGAACCGTGCGTATGAAACTGTCTGCTGACATGGTTGTGTGGCATGTGAACAGGTGGTAAGTATTACCCAATCTAGGCTCAAATAGCCCTTAGGACTTGGCCAATATTTATAAGTGAGTGCGTTCCCATTTCATTAAAGTTTGGGCGCCCAAAAGTCACTTATAAATTATGACCGCTTCCAAGTTTACACTCACTGAAGTCCCGAGGCGGACAAGACTCAATGTCCAGGACCTGATCCTCCCCTTTTACTCATAAATGGGCATCTCCCCATGTCCTCTCACCTGATTGGACCCCAATTCACTTACTTATTAAGAGAAAATTCGTGTTTTCTCTTCATGAGGATTTTTGGAGGCTGAAAACTCTGTTTTTCCACCATTTCTCTTCATTTCCAAGCTCTCCATAGCCATACCCAACTTGCTAGGGTGTTTTCCAAGCTTCCAAGAGTGTTTCCAAGTGCTAATCACTCTCCTACTCACTCCCAATGACTGAAATTCAGCAAAACAGCTCTCATTTTTGCTGTAATTTCTGGTCTTTTTGTTGAAAACCCTAATTTCAGCCTTCCTTTCTCAAGTTGAACCATAGGGAAAGCTTTCCCAGGGTTCCCTTCATCCTCTTGAAGACTTTTGTCGCGAAGGATTGCGGCAAATCGAAGATATCAACACTTCTAAAGCTTCCAACGCGAAGGCTTCCGCTTGCAACAACTTCTATGAAGACTGGTAAGCTAATTGGACAATGTGTTGTCATTACTTACTCAGTAGAAGGACAGGACTCCTTGTTTAGCCGCCCTGTGTAGTATTTCTCTTGTCCTATGTGCTCTTGAAGATGTTGCTACCTTGCTTGGTAGAACATAGAGCCAATGGTAGAGAATATGGGCACTGAAGTCGGGCCGGGCATCAAGGCAGCTCCTTGGTGATCTACATCGACATACCATTGTTTTCTAAATGCTAAATTTCATATGCATTGGCATGGAGGATTTGGCAATGGATGCCCGTGAAGCTATGTATTGAATTTCTCCAATAGTAATACAATTTACTCAAGGGAGGGGTCGGCCGTTCCGGCTCATTGCGTGTCTCTTGTCAATTCAGCAATTTACTTCTTGTATATGAGCAAGTGTCCTTCAAATCTTAGTGTATTTAAGTGTATTGATTAGCATTGTGTTCAACCAAGTTACAGACTCCTGTGGCACGAAGATAAGCTTTAGCAGTTTCAACTCCTTCGGCTTTGATGGCTCGATCCTTGATGAAATCTTCAAACATTTGAATCCTTCTTTGGTCATGTTCCCTCTTGGTTCTCCAAGCAAGGACTTCTTCGTCTCTGAGAAATCGCCTGAACTGTGGAAAGTCATGATACTCTTCTGATGACCCTGGTTCCCATCTTGAAGTCCTGGATCGGCCTTATAGTTGTTCCCTTCATTAGGCCCTTGGTCTCCCTTTGCTCTCGACATGGCTCTGTCACCCCAAGAAAGTTTCTTCAAGAGAAATCTTGCTCCGATACCACTGTAAGCCCAGCGCGGTGTGCCGTGACAGACTCAACCACATGTCCAAGAGATAGAGATATAGAGAGAGAGGGGAGAGAGAGAAGGGAATAGGGATCTTGCACAATACACCACATTGAGCGGGGAACAGGCTCCGCTCCCTTGCCTGAACTTATTCAAGAACAATCCACGGGTACGTTGGCCAAGATCAATACAATCAATGAATACAAAACAAATAGATATGCCAATGTAGGATATCCAAGTCGATGTCGATGTCGATGTCGAGGCACGAGATCTCTAATGTCAAGCACACCATGGGGATGATCCACAAGTATCTCTCACCGGACTAGTACCAAATCTAATATCCAAATCTGAATCCAATGAATCCAAATCCAAATCCAAGTCCAAGTCCAGATCCAAGTCTAGATCCTAGTCCAAATTCCATGTTCATGTCCAAGTTTCATGTTCATGTCCAAGTTCCATAACCAAGTTCCATGAGTAATATCCACAACTCCTACAACCTTGTCGATGAAGAAAACCATGGAAAAGCTCTTTCTAGCAAGAAAACTGATATAAAACCTGTTTTAATGGTTTTTGGGCGATAAAAACCTCCAAAAAGTAATTTTTAGGGTTTTTGGAGCAGTTTTAGGGGTTTTGCAATTTTCAGGGTTTTTGAAATTTCTGAAAGCAAGTTGGAGAAGGTGTTGATGGCAAAGAAGAAGCACTCCATGATCATAATGATGCCCACACACACTTCATTTTTCAATGATCTTGTTCATGGTACTATAAGAGAAGTTCAAGCCTATTTGTACTTGGAAAAGCCTTGCTTTTGCTTTGCTTTTACCTTTTACTTTACTTTTGGTCTTTTTAATAGTAAAATATTACTCAACTTTAGTCAAAAGTTCTTGTTTTGCTTTTCTAGCTTTAGGGCCTTGCTTTTTGGCCTAGGAGCTGCTTTTTGAAAAAGTGGCTTTTAGCTTTTTGGTACGGCTCAGTCTCCTCTTTTCAATGGTGCCCTTGGCTCGTGGTCAACCTTGTTTGACTTTTTGTTTTTTCCTGCTTTTGGACCAAGAATGGTAATTTTTCTTAATCAAACCTTATGGACCCTGTCCCCATGTCTTCTTCCACCTGTTTGGTGTCCGAGCATGGGTTTCATCATGTGAAATAGAGTTAGGAGGGCCAAATAGTTACATTTATGGTGTTGGTTGGTACCCAGATCTTTGAGCAAGTATTTGCTGAGCTTTGTGGAAAATGTGGTGCAGGATTGCACCCGCACCTTGGTTTGTTTGTAATAGTTTACTCATTGGAATAAAGAAGTTCCTATGGGGGGCTGTCCGTTCCAATTCAGTGCTGTGTTCTTTTCAGTGTTGTTTATGGTTCTTTCGCTCCGTCCTAAAGATTGTTTCAGTATTGTGCTGTTTGTCGGTGTTTTGAGTGTTCCGGGGTTTGTTTGCATAGGTTTGGTTTGGTTTCAACTTCTCTATGTCGTCATTGTGCACATGTGATTAGCATTGATCTTTGTTGCGTAGTGTTAATCTTAGTTAATTGCGCTTTTGGAGAGTTAGAATGTTACATTGGTATCAAGGCGTCTAGGTTAATCCTAGGCAACTTTTGTGCATGCAACAAAATAAGGGTTTTCGCTTATGCATAGGCCAAATAAGGGTTTACGTTTGCATATGCAATCAACTTTGTGCATATGCATTAGGGTTCGTGTATAACTTGCATGTAGTGCTAGTTTTGCATGTAGATTGCGTCAAGTCTAGGTCTTGGTAGGTGATCAGTCCATCACATCTTTTCTTCATGGCCTACCTAGAGAATTTTCTAGAGCAGAATGCCAAGTTTCAAATCTCTTGCAGAAGCATTCATGCATAGAGCTCTAATGCATAGATCTAATTCATAAGAGCTGCATAAGAGCTTATGCATAAATATAATGCATAAGAGTCCTTATGCATTATATGTAATGCATAAGAGCTCTTATGCATTATATAATGCATAGAGCTCTTATGCATAAAAGCTTTAATGCGTAGTGTTAATGCCTACTTTTGTTATTTGTCCGTCATTAAAGATTTTGATGTAATTAGCCATAAAGAAATCCCTTTTGTTGTACTTGATTTTCCTTAGAGAGGAGGGAGAGAAGAAATGCATTCATCAGGATTTTTTTTTTCTAAAGAGAATTGAATTTCTGAATAAGGAGTGTTTTGCCAAGTTCCTTTTAGGGCAACTTTCACAAGAGAGATGTGGTGTAGTTAACAAGATTAAAGCCGATATTTGTTACATCCCAAGGCTAATCAAGGTTAAGAGCTTCAGGTTAGGTTAACCATAGCCTAGGGGTTAGGCATCTTAACTGGGGGGTTAGGCTTTGATGAGATATGTGCTATAATTGGCTCTTGGTTCATAGGCCGCCTATATAAGTGACTTGAGGAGCTCCTCAGACCAGGCCGCCTATATAAGTGACTTTATGAGTCAGTTTGGGGGAGGCCTGCGGACTACTTGGTGCTTACATCTGACGGGTGTGTACGGGTGGTATGGGACGCTAGGGACTTTGCACGTGGAGCCATGTCTCGGATGCTACTTACTCCTTGTTGAGCATGAACGGCTCTATGGCTGGGCGGTGAGCTAGACGGGTGTGTACGGGTGGTATGGGATGCTAGGGACTTTGCACGTGGAGCCATGTCTCGGATGCTACTTACTCCTTGTTGAGCATGAACGGCTCTATGGCTGGGCGGTGAGCTAGATGCCAATGTCTATGTTTGTTTCCTTTTTGGTTATGCTTGATTGCAAGATCTGTTAGCCTCAGGGCATTGAAATATCCAGCTACAAGTTCAGGGTATACAGCTGTGCTCACAATGGCCAGCACTCTGCTAAAACCTAACTTTTACGCTAACAGGTTCCAATATTCATGACACATGCATCCTTGCCTTAATGTTTACCCTAACGGTCCTGAATAATCATGAAACATGCATCCGTGTCTGAGGATGATGCATGTGAAAGCATATGTAAGGAGACTGCACTGATGCTGTCTCGTATAGCCTCATGTATGCAATGAGTTCAGGTCCACTGCTGCTACTGCCTTGCAAACAGGCAATTTCGTGCATTGCACACAAGCCTACACACGACCCCTCACACACCTTGGGTTTTGGGCCTTCATCTAAGTACATGGTTGGGGCAAGAGATGAAGCTGCTCGATGCCATTTGAGGCAAGAATTGACCCAAGTCCTTGTACTCGCATTTCTTATTATGATAACTATATTTACCCATCAGAAGGAAAAGCTACATTCACTCACATGTACGCTTACACAAAATCCAAAAAAAGAGATGATTCTCTTATTAAGAAGGATCTTTACGTAACTCTCAAAATTTCGAAGTATGCACTCATGTGGTCTTTATTTATTTTTCCTTTCATCAGGTCTTTGACTTGAGTGAGGAGAAACCAGACAAGGTACTCCACATGTTTTTGAGTGGTTTGGAAAAGCTCAAGGAAGATGGTGACAAGATGGCAGAGAGCATTCGAGTGACCTTCAAACTTATAGTAAGTCCCTATGTGGGAAGTAGATCTGCGTATTTGCTTCTTGTTTCACTTAAAGAAAGGTTTACCATTTGGGAAAAAAATGCACAGAAGAGGGTAAACATCTTGTATTTCAACTCTTTTCTTAGGTTGCAGGAGGAGATGGCACGGCTGGGTGGCTTTTGGGGGTAATTGGCGATTTAAAGCTGTCTCACCCTCCACCTATTGCAACAGTCCCACTTGGTACAGGCAACAACCTACCTTATTCATTTGGATGGGTGAGTATCCAGTTTGACATTTGGTGTTGATTCTCTCTTAGTGTACCTTATGAAGGTTTTGTATTCAGCAAAAGATCCTGTTTTTGCAGGGTAAAAAGAACCCGGGTACAGATTTGGAATCCGTAAAGAAGTTTCTGTTTGAGGTCTACCAAGCAAAACCCATGAATATTGACAGGTGTGCATTTCTTAGGCAACACTGTTGAGTTGGGAAAGGCCACATTGGTTAAAATTCCACATCACATTAATAAACCTTGGCCCTAGGAATAAAGCCCTACTTAGTTGTCACATGAAGAGATTCTGAGTGCCTCCATTGAGCATAATCGTGCCATTGCCATTGTGTCATACCCTCAACCAAGTCTTCCTCGCACGGCAACCTTGTGCATTCATCAATTTGATTGGGCTCATGCCTGTGTTTCTGCATGTGGAGCATAACTATTGTTATGGTGTTGCATGATGACATGGTTTCAGGATCCATTTGCATTTTCATATTATAACGATTTCAAAACTGTTTGGGAGTCATTGCGTGGGACATTTTGACAGTAAGGTCAATGGAATCACCTGCAACTACGCTAAGTACTTGCAATTCAAGATCACCTGCAATGATAAAAGGGCTTGCAAGGCAACATTAGGTCTAGAGAGTTTGCAAGAAAGCTTATATCAAAGAGCCATGTGTATTGCTTCCTGGTACTGAGCCCTGGAAGGATTTCTTTATGTGTAATATTCTTAAATGTGTCCCTGAGAGTGGTGGTGACGGGAGGCAGAGCACACGTTTTATTTTCTCTGAGGCAGAATAGCTCCTGAGAGCGGTGGTGACTAGAGGCACAGCACACGTTTTATTTTCATCGCTTGGGACATTTTGACACTAAGGTCAATAGCAATAGTAACCTGCTTTGACACTGAGGTCAACATTCACCTGCAACTACACTAAGTACTTGCAATTCAAAATCACCTACAATGATAAAAAGGCTTGCAAGGCAACATTAGGTCTTGAGAGTTTGCAAGAAAGCTTATATCAAAGAGTCATGTGTGTTCCTTCCTGGTACTACACTAAGTACTTGCAATTCAAAATCACCTGCAACTACACCAAGTACTTGCAATTCAAAATCACCTGCAATGATCAAAAGGCTTGCAAGGCAACATTAGGTCTGGAGAGTTTGCAAGAAAGCTTATATCAAAGAGCCATGTGTATTCATTCCTGGTACTGAGCCCACGGAGGATTTCTTGATCTGCCATATTCTTAGATGTCTCCCTGAGAGCGGTGTGACTGGAGGCACAGCACACCTTTTTCTGGCGTCCTCCCGATCCGTTTCTTCCATCATCCAGGCGTGGGGTAGTATGCAGATATTTTGACGTCACAGGTCCCCAGCTCAGTAGATGAGGCTGACAGACGGCCCATTATGTGGAACGGCCTTATCAAAGGTGATCTTGGCAGACCCATGCGTGCAGTAGGATATATGCAATGGCCAGGCTGGGAGAGATGCGCATCGACAGTACTTGAGTGGAAGAACTTTAAAAGTCTTCCAGATGATCAGAGAGGGGCTTTTACCCAGCATCTCACAGAGAGTCACTGACGGATTGCATAGATTGATGCAGCTTTACCTAACCTAGTAACCACTGGATCACTGGTAACATTCTTAGATGAGTATCACCAGTTGTGGCTGGGATTTTTTTTTGGGACATGTGTGCTCCTTCGGGTGATGGGATTCCTGAAACCACAGGAGGAAGATATTGTTGCCTTCTATTTCATTCAGTCTGGATGGCAGATGGAGAGATGTGATGTATAGGTGATCACACTTGGCTCTGTGATCCGCCCAGTGAGAGTAATGGGCTGCTCTGGGAAGCATTGGTATAGTGACCCTTCCCCTGTGATGGTTACTCATGCCCTATCTACATTGGGACGCCAAGTTGCTCATGCTTGGATAGACCCAGAGAGTTCCCACTCTTAGCCTTCGCTCACTGGGAGGTGTATGACATTACACCCCCCATTCATAGGAGGTTATGGCAGAGACTCTGGCACTCAAACAGGAGGAGCCAGGTATCCTACTTCTTCTGGCTGTTTCTACATGGTGGGTTGCCCATCAACCAGTGGAGAACTGTTTTTGGCGTGCGCCGTGGACCCCTCTTGTCCCAGATGCCTAGCTCCATCCGAGACAGTATATCATTGCCTATGGGAGTGCAGAGGAGCAGAGAGGATCTGGGTATTTATAGCCCAGCTCTTGGGCAGATTGAGAAGTAATCCTATCTATATTACTTGGGGTGCTATTGCATGGTTGATTCAGTCTGGCCCTCAGTTTCTTTTTGAGGGCAGGGGAGCAGATCCTGTTATACTTGTCCGTAGGGGCATAGCTCAGAGATGTTTGCCTGAGGATATCCCCTGGTCATGATACACATCACCTTCGCTGAGTATTGACCCCACTTGGGAGATTATTGCTAGTATCACAGGTGGCATATCTGGAAGGCCAGATGCTCAGAGGCCTCGAGAGTATTCAGCTTTATGACACCCAGTGTATTTTCACTATATGGAGTGACAGTGTTCACTTTCTTTTGGCCACCTGGGCCCACGTACAGGGATCTTCTAGAGCTGTGCAGACAAAGCGCAAGAGATATATGAGAGTGGAACCATGGTATTTACTTAACCTCCATTCCCACAGGAATTTTATGACAGCATAATGCCCCTGATTGGTTGAGATCTCCCTACCTTTTGGTTTGAGATCTCCCTTATTTTATTTTACTTAATAGAAGTCCCCTTTCTGACAAAAAAGAGAACTGTGTGTGGCCAATCAGTCCTAGCAAATAGTTAGAGCATCAAGTACAATGAGGAGATTGCTACATATTGTGAGAAAAAAAATGTATTTCGATTGGGCTTGTAATGCTTTACTATTAAAAGGAACTAGGTTCCTTTTCTTGATGTGGATCTGCGAGCATTGAGGTGGGTTTTGAGATATTACTCTCAATGTATATTGTGGATACATTGAGAACCATTCAGTAAGGCAATTGTATCGCTAAATGTTTGGTAACTAACCGTGCAATTAAGTTGATGATTAATCTATTTAATCACAGGGTCAAAAGTGGTGATTAATCTCTTAACTAGGGGAAATAAGCGACAATAAATAAGCTAAGCCAATTGGGCTATTTCCCTGTAAATGCATAAAAAATCTCTTTAATTATGGGTAAATCAAGAAGAATCTCTCAATAAACCTCCAGTATTGCTTGCAATCGTATCTCCGTCTTCAGAATTTAGCTTTGTTCTATTTCAGATGTGGAATGTTGGTATTTTGGCATATTCTAAGCCACAAGGGGCACATGTGACTGTTTTGCAGTTGGCATGTTGTTATGAAGATGGAAACTCCTAGGTCTTTGGAGCCGGTAAAATTACCTCACTCATTGCATCCTTTTAGGAGAGTTTCAGAATCAGATGTGCTGCATGAGGTACATTTTCTTAATCATACTAGTTGAATTTTTTGTTTCTTTAGCTACTTGATTAGTTGAATTTTAAAATTCGAAGAAGTTTTTACTTCCCTGAAACCAAGATCTTCAAAATTTCAAAATTAAAATCGGTGCTTTGTTTTTATTGCAGGCTGGTTCACAAACATTTCGTGGAGGGTTTTGGAACTATTTCAGTATCGGTAAATGTCTTGTGCATCTGGTTAATTAGCAGTGTTGTCAAGGTCTTTGTACATATATGGGTGATTTATGTGTTGATGTGTTTTATTAAATTAAGGAAATTGATGAAGGATCATGGTATCTATCTTGCACATGTCAGATAACGACTTGTACGTGCTGGAAACTAATGCTTTATCCTACTGCATGGTACCAACTATATAAGGCCCATTTTTTTTCCTGTGCACCATGTTTGACTAGCCCAAATGCCCTTTGGCAGGAAACATTTAGATAGTGGATGGTGGTTGTTGGAGGCCAGATGGTTTGTAGATGTGTGGGTAAGTATGGCACACTGCCAAATAGGCTGTGTGCAAGTGTGGACCAATATTCCCACATTGCGCTGCAGGAAGGGTTGAAGGAGATATTTTTGAGACATTTAGTCTTCACCAGGCCGATGGTACAATTGTTTGGGGTTAACACGAACGTGACCATAGGAGGTCAACATGACCTTGACCTACCCTACTATATATAGACTTGTGGCCATAGTTCATATCATACTCGTATGATTAGTGAAGCAAACATTTGCTAACGTATGATAAAGCGGCGTATGAAACTGGCCTATCATTCTTGCTCTTTTTTTAAAATAAAAAATTTCAGACTTTTTTTGCTGAAAGTGACACCGTGGCTGGTCTGCACCCTGTAGGTACCAGGCTCGGGTTGTAAAGAACCTGGGCCATAGGTTGGGCAGTGGGCACTAGACTATTAAAAAGCCCTACTTTTACAACCCCACTGATCTCCTAAATGCAAAACACGAGTGATTAGTACAAACCCCCTAAGAGGGGTGTACGCTAGCTCACCTCCCAACCATAGGTTCTATGTTTCGAACCAGCCCCAAGCCAGAGGCTAAGGTCTGACTCCCACAGATCCATGCCAGTCCTTCGGCATGCCGATCTATGCTTTGCCACACACGGAGTCTTGGTTGAATTCTGAACAATAGTGAGGTTATAACAACAATAACCCATGGTTCACTTATATAGTGCCCACTCAGCCCCAATGGTGCTATAAATAACCAAACTGTTATGAATAGCCAGTACACATGGATTTATTAATAATAACCTTATCCACCCATATTAGTATGCGTTCTCCTAGTCCTAGGGCTCCCCTAACCCTACTGGATTAGGCCCACTAATTTGAGGATTAGTAACCAGGTATATGACATACTTCCCCTCCTCAGACATTTCCACTCTTGGAAACAAAATTTGTCTAAGAAAGAACACCGGAGAATGTATGTTGTAAACTAGCATCTGTCTCCCAAGTAGACTCTTGGAACATAAGATAAGTCCTCAACCTCAACAAACTCCTAAGGAATCACATTGCTATCCTTAGCTCCCACCAGCATCTCTTTTAGTGTACTGGCATGAAAGACTGGGCAACAGGGGAAACTTAAACTACATTTGACAATTGACTCCATGATCTGGTTCACACGTGTAATCTTTCCACTCATAACTCTGTCATAGGAGTTGGCTAGATCTCCAGCCACTGTTCGAACTTCGTACAACTATCTAAGTGGAGCCAAAGACGGACCAACTCGAACTAGAGTTGTGAGGAATATAACAATCAATAAATCCAACTCCTGAGGAATAGGAAAATCTGACATCAAGAGACAATTATCATAGCCAACTAAATTACATATCTTGTTAGGATTAGGTAATTCCACCTAGGGGATAAAAACACTTTCCCTCTCTGAGAACCAGAGAACTATCAGATATCTGAACACTCTTGTCATAAATGACCTCTGAAAGTGTTCTCATCAAGAGCGTGTCCAAACCAGAATAGTCATGATATAATCCTCCTTCTGTATCATAACTTTTGTCAAATGCACAATTGTGTAATTAACTGTACAGTAGGTTGATCCTTTCTAGGGAAATCTGCACCTAGAACTATATCTTCAAGTTCTAATTCTCAAGGGAAAACTTGGGTTGACACCCATACCAAACATAACCTGTTCGGTATCATCATAGGCAGATTCTGATCAATCAAATGATCTCTCAGTGTTGAACATGTGCAATGTTCCACCAGAATTGATACATCCTCTTTGCTGCCTGACAGACTGGGAACAAATCAGCATGAGTAGGAACCTACTCGGTCAAACTCTGACTATTTAAAGTATCCAGAAACTTCAAGTTCCAACTCAACCCAGTGTGTCGATGCAAGCAAAATCTGCCAACATCAACACTCTACTGGAACTGGGCCGAACTAGTATAGCCCCATCGGTCAATATCCTGCTACATAGTTCTAAAATAACAGCCATAGTAATGCTGATAAACTGGATATCTGCCATGTCAAAAGCGTAGCCAATGTACATCTGCCACATCAAAGGTGTGGCCAACAAAACTGGATGAACATTTGCTGCATCAGAGGCTAGTACACCTACCCCATAACCAAGGCGAGTAACATCAGTTTTACCATCTAGTAAAC
The DNA here is from genome assembly GCF_041138505.1 of Cibotium barometz. Lineage (NCBI taxonomy): Eukaryota > Viridiplantae > Streptophyta > Polypodiopsida > Cyatheales > Cibotiaceae > Cibotium > Cibotium barometz. Next base: position 61,052,660 of record NC_141055.1, read on the forward strand.
GTGAGGATAACTATCCCATTAGAGGCTAAAACATTTTCCTCGATAGAAAACTGTAAACCCGTGCATGTGAAATCCTGGCGTCCCACACCACCAGAACCTACCCCATATACATCTTACAAATCCATCACTCCTCAATTCGTAAGTCTTCCGAAAGATTATCAAAGATTGCTAGCGAACTCTTCCGACATACAAACTGAACCTTCTCAGGAGAATAAATCTATCCGAGAAAACCATTGATCTCAATATCAACAGGATCTGCTTTGAGTTTGGACCCTACCAAGTATATGTACGCACATCAAGATCCCTTCGAATTGTCTCAGTGAAGCAAAGAAGCTTCAACAAGCATACTGCTTCCCTTCGGTCCAGAAATCCACCGAATAGGAATATTGATGTATCAAGAAACCCTCCATGTAGCATTCCTAGTCATACCACCGGGATACACTCCATACAAGACCCCCCTTTAGACAAAAGTTTAAAGGGGGGTCTTGTATGAAGGACACAACCAGACTCCCACCTAAAGGAAACGGACTTTCAGGTCAGCCCACCACATCAATAAGCCCTAAATAACACTTCTTTATATTTCTCACGAGGCTACTGTAAATGTAAAGCACACAGTCTATGGCAATCCTACCCCAAATAAGACCTTGAGGTTGTCGTAAGTGAAACAGCCATCCATGACGATCTTGCCTCAAGTAAAACTGTGCCTATAGCAACTCACTGGCATAAAATCATACGTGCATGAGGCTACCAGATCTTGAGTATAGCTACCATAGCTAGATCCTGTGAACCTCAGTCCAAAACATAGGAGGATAGTCTCGAGGAATGTTACTTTTTCCTAGAATAGTACTGTTTATTGAAAGAAACAATAATCCCACTACGAAGTTGCTAAACTCTCCCAAGCAATTGACCATACACCCATTTCCACATTTGTATCTGTGCAGTAGAAACTCAAGCCCCATCCAACAGATAAAATTCCTCGATGATCAAGTTCTATCAAAGAACCATGACTCTCACAGAGGAAATAATAGCATCTCTTATCTCGAAATCTGAGACGAATGTGCTGTACCACCTGTACTGTCAGCTGTATCTGTTGTACTTGCATCTGCACTTGCTGAGACAGTTGCTATGCTTACAGTAGTACCTGTAGTACTTGCAACTGTATCTCCTGTTCTTGCTTTGGTACTTGTACCAGTTGTACCGGCTGGACACCCACTTGTACCTGCTGAATATCATCCTATATCTACAGTACCAGATGTATGTGCTGTAAACTAGAACCCTGTGTACCTGTTTGAGTACGTGCTATTGGAAACCGTGTACTAGTACCTGTTCTTGTATTTGTAACTGTTTGTGTACTCGTCCCAAGGAGGCTTGAGCCATGGTCTCTGCGAGGGAGGGAGCCAGGCTCTAGTACGAGAGTGCCTATTTGTGCGTGGTCTCGGAATGACAGTTTTGCATTCACTTCCCTCTAGGTGTATGAGATTGGTGGTCAGGCTACTTTGACTCATCCGACGAGTCCGGCAATGACAATCTACTCCAACACACTTTTGTTTGGGTAGCTTGTCTTCATATTTGCATTGCATTGGATTATCTGGTTGGTAAGCCTAGGCTCTAGTACAAGAGTGCTTGCTTGTGCGTGATCTTGGAACGACAACACTTTTGTTTGGGTAACTTGTCTTCATATTTGCATTGCATTGGATTATCTGGATGGTAAGCCCTTAAAACTTTGTGCAGATTAAATACTCCAATAATATATTTTAGTACGCGAGGCTTCAGTGACTTCCAAGCAAGCCTCCACCCCGCACGGGTTGGGAAAGGAAAGAGATGTACATGGCATATGCCATAGAGGGTGGCAAACGGGATGTAAATGTGTATGTGATGCATGACTCCCGTAGGGAAAGTGTTGGGTGTGTTAGCTACCATACTTTGCCTATTGAATTGGCTAGAGAAGAGCCCCGTCATGGGCTGAAAATACATGGGGAGGGGGGGGAATAACCACATAGGTGGTCTGTAATGCCAAGTGGGATTATCACCTCTATTGGTGAGAAAAGGGCGAGGCCGCCAGAGCCTCAAGAAAGCTTCCCACCGCTTCCGCATGCGGTCAGAGCCACCCTGCAACTTCCCCCACTGACCGCGGAGGGTATGGATGATGTCGAGCCAAATACTCTCGATGGACTTCGCAGGCAAAGTGTAGGTACCCTCGATGGCTTCGCTGCATCTAGCTTGCCATACGTGCCAGGTTGCAATGCTATTGCAAATCTTCCATCTCTGGCATGAGCCCAGTCTCCAGTGGTTAGTAGATGTTGCTGTGACTGCTACTGTCGAAATGCGGAGGTGAGAGACGTGGGTGGTCGTGAAGGGTGAGAGACCTGAAGGGCTATCCCCCCACCATCCTCCTCATAAGCCCTGACAACCTCAGCCTCTGTGGCCCAGGTGACAGCGCCCCGTGTAATGATCCGGGTTGAGGCCCTATCCATTGTGAAGATGCGGAGAATCCATAGCCAAACCTGTTGAGCCTTCGGGCAATCCCAAAAACAATGTCGCTGAGACTCTTGAGGTTGGCCACACCTCGGGCAAGCTGCTGGTCGACCTCCAATGGCCAACCACGTGCCAATCGCCAAGCTCCTGTGTGCCATCAAACCAAAGGAAGAGGGTGATATTTCGAGGCCGAAAATTGTCCGAGAGCCTCTTCCAAAAATTTGAGAGGAAACGCTGGGAGAGGCCCTGTGAATTGCCAGTGTATTGCTGCTACTGGGTTGCCATCAATCTCTGGCGTTTGAATCGTGCAACCTAGCCGTGCTATGTATGCAAAAAAGGGGGCATCCAAAGTCTCCTCTCGATCAATAGGATCACACCAAGTCCACTCTCTCGGGTCCCACTCTAGGCGTGTGAGAGGTCGGCTCCCCCATATCCATAGCTGCCATAATCTCTCCCTGGCCACCTTGGCCGGCAGGGGGTCTATGTGCCACTCACATGCCTGAAATCCAATCACCCTCACCCTCTATAAGGTGCAGCTACTGGAATAGGGGCTATTTTTAGCCCAATGGCTATTTTTCAAGGGTCTTTAAAATCATTTGGCTATTTTACGAAAATCATTTGTCAAAAGATTCGCCCAAATTTTTCCAAATTTTGGGGGTTTTGGAGAAATATTTGCCAAAAATACACTAGAAAATACCATTTGTGTTAAAAAATTAAAAGATTCGCCCCAAATTCTATACTTATAGGTTTATGGGGAAGATATATTCGCCAACCCATCTCCACTTAAACATTCTTTAAAGTGTCTTATTTTTTACCTTGACATTGGGGACCAATAGAAAAAGTGAGCAAACCACAGCCCTCATCCGCTTCATAGACACGGCTAACCATAGTGCGGGGGTTTGGGTCTAGGATAGGAGTTAGCCACTCCTGAGGAATAGCAGAGTCGATGTCGATGCCGAGCGTGTCTCTACCCCGGATCCTTGCTAGGCCTCTCTCCTGAACCCCCGGGGGTAACTACTTGTGTGCAAGCCAATCTCCAAGGGACCTTGCAGGTCCTATGCTCAATGCGCCTCATGATACATGACATATGGCCATTGGGTAAACGAATCAGGGTTCCAGATCAATGGTTGCCGAAGACTCTCCTTTGAGGCTACCAGAGCTAGCTGCCTAAGGGCCGGCTTGAGGTGATCCCAAGCTCGGAGTAAACTGGCTGCAAATTGTCCTCAAAAGTTGGGCTAAATCTACGGGCCCGCATCTTTGTGAAGATCCATCTGGGGACTGAAATCCCCTTCCAAGGCTCACCCTCAGGAAGGAGTCCTCTGACAATCAGCTTGCCTAGCAGGGCGCGGCTCTAAATAGCAGGGTCAATGATGCCTAGGTCCCCTCTACGTCGTGGCTTAATGATCACTTTCCATGCCACCTTGGCCTTGGTAGGCCTCCCGTCACTGCCGGCCCATAAGAAGTTCCGGATCAACCGCTATACCTGACCAATACATGCTTGGGAGAAGGCCGAACAATATAACACGCAACAAAGCCTTCTTTAAACGTGAGTTTATGCAGCCCACTTTACTTTAAGAGAGAAGAGCAGAGAGGGAGAAAATCAGAGTTGACACTAGATTGGGTCCCAATTACCCCCTGAAGGGCCTCCTTGCAAGCAAGAGTATTTTCTTGTATTTCTTTGGAGAACTTTGTACAATGATAATGAATGATGATTGAGGACTCCCCAAGGCAAGGACAAGGAAGATCGAATGCAAGCTGAACCAATAGCACTGTAGAAGACTTTGTGAAGCCACTTATGCAAATCCAGAACTGCTGAGGATATGCACATCTACTAGCTGAAGATGAGAGAATCTTCTATGTTGCCTTGGACTGAAGCACAGAGTGCTGGAGGCTGTTTGTATGCTCCAAGAACTCAAGGGATCTCAAGCACACGTTCTCTTGAACTGCTTTGCTGAATTCAGAATGAATGAAGTTATTTCTGCAATGGGCTATGGGCTACTTTTATATGCATCTTTGCTGCTCGTCGGTCCACATAAGCTGCTGGCGGCCAGGTTTATATGTCCTGCAACTCGCTGAAAATAGCATTTATGTTGCCGATCATGGGAATTTTCGTGGCCCAAAAGAAAAGCTCAATGGAGGAACCTGCTCACACCCCGCGAGGATAATAAAGCTTGTATAGTATGTATGAAACCTTAGGGAAAAAGGATATTGCATGGCTACCAACCTCAGGTGTACAGCTGTTGCCAGGTGCAGTGAAGTGAAGTGTGGGACTGTTGCATGTGCAGATGGCGGGAGTAGTTGACAAATGTATGCAATAGCTGCAAGGCGCAATATGGGAGACGAGGGAATTGGAGATTAGGGATAATTGAAAGAGAGAGACAGAGAGGGCGAAGAAGCCAGGAGAGACTTTGTGAAGAGAAGGCTCTGTGGTAGTTGGTTGGTTTGTGGGGATTTGAAAGCCGTTGCGACGATGGAGTTTTGTGAAGATATGCATGAGGTGTGTTGAGGAGGTTTGGACTTGTTCAGAGCAGAGAGTGCATAGAAGTGACAGAGGATCTTGTAGGATGGTTGGAACTTGGTGCCCTAGGATTCCTTGCTGCAGCTCTGCTAGAACTTGGACCAGTCCAAGGCCTTTCTCAATGATTCTTGTTGTGGTTGAAGATTCTTGTCTGCAGAGTCCTTGTAGCTGTTTCTTGTAAACTTTTGAAGATAAAGGCTTGTACCCCTCTTGTTTCTTGGTGTTCTTTTTCCCGACTTAATCCCCATGTCTCAGGGCTGTTGAGACGCAGTTGTGTTTTTTATCTATCTAATGAAAACAGAGGGTTTTGGATTGTTTTTGTTGTGAGTGAATACAAAGACCTTTGTTTTGATGTATTGTTGTGGTATGGTGTTGTTTTGATTGAATTGATGAGGTTGGACCACTGGAGGTATTGGTTGTTGTCTGGGATGCTTATTTTGAGTCAGTTCTGACTGTCAGAAATTGTTGAGAAGGTACCGGTTTCAGAATTACTGTAGACTTCAGAGACAGACGGCTCTGTGGCAGAACTTTGTAGGAGGAAGATCAAAGGATGGTCGACAGGACAACTAGGAAGGTCTAGAGAGTGTAGCTATAAGGTCTCGGCGGACGTTGGGGAATCATAGGCAACATTGGAGGATCAATTCTGGACTGGGGTAAGCCATCAGAATACGGAAGCAGGTAACAGTGAGAATCTGACTTGTCTGTGGCAGTTGAGAGAGTATACTGTCAGCCAATGGTCAGCTGAGGGCAGCTGCTTGGTTTTGAGAGGTTTTAAGACAAGGTTTTGAGACTAGTTGACTGTGAAGGACATTTTGGGACTCTGGAAAGTAGATTTCTGATAGGAAACAAAGAGAGGAGCAATTCTGCGTCGGCTGGAGATGAGTTTAGTCAGTTGGATGTCAGCTATGGTTAGGAGAGGCTGTTAGAAGGAAGATCAGAGGTATTGGAAGAAGGGGCTGACCTTAGAGAACAACCTGAGTAAGCAGTTGGATTGAGAAGGGAGGCTGGGAGGGTATTGAAGTATCCAATTGGGGCAGCTGAGGACCAGGGGATGTTAGTTGCAAAGATGGTTTCAGACAAGGAGAGTTCAGCTAAATCAAGGTCGGGCGTATGAGGACATCAAAGTGGCCTTGGTATAGGAGTATAAACAGGGTAAATCGCTTGATGTTCTGTGGCAGGAAATTCAGAAGCTAAGGCATAATCTGATGTATGTGTTTGATAGATTTGTGAAACATTTTGAGGACTTATGGGGCAGATGGGATGTTTCCTTGTGAACAGAGCATCCGCCGGCTTTATTCAAGAAAGATATGTTTATCCAGTCCTTACATACAGATCTGAAGGAGAAGGTGGAGCTGAAGAGACCTAGAAACTTTGACAAGGCCTTGAGCATAGCCAGAGAGGAGGAGTGGAAGTTACAAAGGTTCATTTTGAAGCAGAGGGTAGTTCAGATTGAAAAGGGGCCAGCTATGCCTGGGGAGAGGACAACAGAAGGGGAGACTGTTCCGATGGTCTCACTGATGCAGGGTATACCTACCAGGAGGATGAGTGGCTATAGCTTTCTAGTGCTATGTAGAAGTGAAGACATGCAAGACGTTAGGAGAGAAGAAGAGATGTCAACTCAGGAGTTTTAAGAGAGGTAGCCAAAGAAAGCACCAGGTGGAGTCTATGCTGTCCTCCTGCAGAGACAAGAGGTCAATAGGGAAGTTAAAGAGGATGGAGTGCCCGGACAGCAACCATCTACTAGCCCAGGTAGGGTTGTTGCGTTTGATCTGCTTGATGTCTGTCATGCTATGGATCCTTGTTGTAAGTGTTGTAATAGAAGATGCAAAGGCTATGGACCAGTATGTTTGTGAGGGTGAAGAGAATGCGGGTGGCATGTCTGCGGACCCAGAGTTGGAGATGGTACATGCCAGCAAAGTGGAGGAGGAATGCCGAGATGGTGAACCTACTATAGAGGGGCAGGAGGTCCCTAGTATGCTAGAGATTCTACAGGAGCCTGACATGCGGACTACTTCGTTTTAGGATGCCGGTGTGTAGCCTGCAGGTTCATTTGATGTTGTGGAAGAGAGTGAGGAAGAAGGTTTATCAGAGCCGCCTTTTTCTAATGAAACAGATGATGAAGATGTTGATATGGTTCAGCTGTCAGGTGCGCTTGAATATATGGATAGTGGTGTGGTTAAAGATGAGGATGCCCTGTGGGATGACACTTTGGAGGTGTTTTTGATTTGTTTGAAGAGTCTGTGGATCAAGGATATGCTGAGCAGTTGATGCCTATGAGGATGCTGGAGTGTGTGTTGATGATGAGGAAGTTTTAGATGCTGTGAGCAGACTATGGAACAAGGAAGCTATGGAAGTAGACAAGGAGTTGCAGCAGTTCGTTGATTTGGATTGTTTGAAAGATTGTGTTTCAGTTGCTGATGGAATTTGCTTTGATGATGTGAAGAACGATGATAATTTTCATGAGTAGTGTTCGCAAGATTTTCACAGTTTGGTTGATGGGAAGAGAGGGCCTGATGATGATTTTCATGCAGATTCAACTTTACAAGAAGAAAGGTGCTCTGAGGAGATCTGTGCCTTTATACGTAAGGATGAGAATGTTATTCTTGGAGATAGTTTTGGTGGTATACCCTTTTACAAGTTTTTGAGGATGGTCTGGTTGGGGAGGTTTTTAGTGATGATGAAGATGTATTGGGTATACATGTGTGTGAAGGTTTGATGAAGGTGCAGAGAAATGCAGAGAGTTCTGAGTTGGTTGATGCTTCTCTTCACGTATGCTGAAAAGTAAAGTGTCTGACACAGACAACATGATGGTGGATCTTGCCAGCTCATCCATATCTTCCCATTCTTCAGCAGTAAGGGAAGCGGGCATTACACCCCTTTCTTTGATGGGCTTGTGCTGCTTCTTCTGGAGCAACACATTATAGCACTGGGTTTGCCAAATGTCATAATTATGTGAGCCTTCAAGCTTCTTGATGTGAAGCAATGAAGAGCTCTCACCTGTGGTTGCCATAGCAACATGCCACCTTTGACACAGTCAATGCCTGACTCCTTGCAAGGTGTGCAAACACTGCACCAAAGCACACAAAGTGCTCACAGTTGTTCTCCCAAAGTTTATCTCCCACTGCGGAAGCACGAATGCGTACTGAATGTGATAAAATCACCAAAATCTGGTTGCTGCAGATTTATGACAGCACCTTAGATGTGCTCTGTTCCCCTTCCAAAATTCTGTACAACAGTACTAAGTGCTCACCAATGATGTACCAAATCTGTACCGGCAAGTACAGCAGCTGAAAATGAGCCTTTTCCTCACTCAAATCAATGTACAGCCATGCCAAAACTTGTACAAAGTTGTACCAAATCTGTACCAGCAAGTACAGCAGCAATAAATGCTCTCCTAGCTGTCCAAATGAGTGAAAATCAGACCTTGACAGTCCCCACCACTGCATACAACAGTCCCGGACAGAAATTGGGCAAAAGCCCCTTGACTGCAAGTGGATTACTGAGGGTTCAAGGCATAAAAGTCTTCCCTGCTGCTTTGCCAAGCTCAACAAGCACAAAATCTTGAAAAACCCCTTGATTCAAGATCAATTTTTGATCATGAATGGTACATTAATGCACATGAAGGCATCCAGAGTCTTCACAATGCTTCCCCCTGGCCACATATACATCCAATACATAAAAGCCCCTTGATTTACTGGCACATTGAGTGCTTGACAGGCATCAACACATTGCCCAAAGCATCAAATGCCAGTGCTTGCATGCAAATCAATCCAATTGGCACAAAAGCCCTTTGATTTGCACTCCAATTTCCTGCAATTTAGCCCCGAATGTGAGATTGCTCACATCATACAGCATGTATGAATGCCCAATGGTACAATTACATCAAAAGCCCCAAATGTTGACACCCAATTTCCTGCCAATTGACCCGGAATGTGACCAATGTCACCCAATGTTGCCAATTGTGCTCAAATCTGAGCCATTAGGACCTGTACCTGCTCAATTGATGATAATGGACATGCAAATCCCAAAATTGAAGCAAATACCTCTGAAAATTTTTGATTTCTGTTGCAGAAAAGGGGGGGGGGGCGTCGTATTTGCTGCTGCTGTGCAGGTACGGATGGTAGTTGAGGAGCTCTGCAGCGATCACGCCATGGCGGCCTCATACACCTGTAGGTCAGCTCCTGCGTTGGCACCTACTGCCTAGCCTGGTCCTTGCTTGGACTGCGAGCACCACAAGGAACACCTGCTGGCTGCCCTGTGCTTTGCTCACGCCAGTGTCTTGCACTGCTTTGTCCACGCCTGCTGGAGAGCATCTCGTCCGCCAACGAGCAGCCGGGCGATGATCTCCGAGTCCTGCTCGAAGCGGGCCTCCTCGAACTCCTTGCGCGTGCTGGCCCGCAGCACATCCCTCCACAGCACGCCCTGTTCGTTGGGCCACAAGAAGAAGCGGGTGGTGCGCAGTATCTCCCTATAGAGAGCGAGGGCCTCCCTGCGCGTGCTGGTGAGGCGCCGCTGCCCTTCCTCCTCGCTCACCGGCTTCTTGCTGCCGCCCGCTACCACGTGTTTATCCAGCAGCTCTTCCCGCTACCACGTGTTTATCCAGCAGCTCTTCCAGGTTGTCCGGCCCACTGTGCAGCGACAGGCAGTGGCAGTGGTCGTCGCCAATCCTCCTTCTCCTGCACAACCCAAACCTACGCTCCACAGAGCACAACAGTAAGACCTGTACACGCACACCTGTAAGCGCACACACACGCACACACGGACACAACCGCAGCTCTGATACTAGTTGAAGGGAGCTAAAGAAGCTCAGCTGAAACAGTTAGGGTTTCATGTGGGAGACACACACAGAGAAGAAGGGAGAGAGAGAGAGAGAGAGAGAGAGAGAGAGAGAGAGAGAGAGAGAGAGAGAGAGAGAGATGTGGGGATAAGTCAACTCACAAAGTATGAGTGTGTGACTCCCCTATCACACATGTATATTTGCTCTAGTACACGTAGTGCACTTAGTACATTAAAAGTACTAAGTGTACTATGTACTATAAAACTTCTGGGCTTGTACACACTATAAGGGTGGGCATAATGCCTTTACCCCAACAGAAGCCAAGAGAGACTTTGTTAAGAGAAGGTTCTGTGTGGTAGTTGGTTTGTTTGCGGGGATTTGAAAGCCGTTGCGAGACGATAGAGTTTTTTGAAGATACGCAGGAGTTGGCTCGAGGAGGTTTGGACTTGTTCAGAGCAAAGAGTACATAGAAGTGACAGAGGATCATGTAGGATGGTTGGTGCCCTAGGATTCCTTGTGCAGCTCTGTTGGAACTTGGACCAGTCCAAGGCCTTTCTCAATGATTCTTGCTGTGGTTGAAGATGAAGGTCTACAGTGTTCTATAGCTGTTTCTTGTAAACTTTTGAAGATAAAGGCTTGTACCCTTTTCCCTACTTAATCCCCATGTCTCAGGGTTGTTGAGACACAGTTGTGTTTCTTATCTATTTGATGAAAACATAGGGTTTTGGATTGTTTCTGTCATAGTTGTCACGGTACGAAAATACGATACCGTACGGGAATTTTTGGTACGATATGAAATTTTCGGATACCGTACGATAAAATATAGTTTTTATTTTTTACACTTACAACCTATGGAGCTTCAAGCTTGAATGTGAGGGAAGGTTGGGAGGGGAGGAGTCTACAGTGCTTGAGGAACTAGAACATGGATATGTGTCTCTCCCAGTTGGATCTCCCGATTGTCTCCAAAAAAGAACCTGGATGGGTAATGCAATACCAAAGGTCTCCTAGTGTAGCGTTTATGACTAAGGGACCGTCCTTGCACAAATACGAGCAGTACATCTAGGGTGATAGGTTTAGGGACTCCTCTCTAGATTAGAATGGCCATGTCCAAATCTTCTCCCTCGTACATAACTTGAGAATCTAACTGTCTAGCCTACCTATACCAGGGATCTCCAAGTGATGTAGCAAGATTCTCTCATCCTACCAATCAAGTGTACACTACCAGTCTACCTCGCCAGATTTTTTAGGTCTCTCAACAACCCCATATGGAATACGGAGTGGACACGAAAGTTGCAAAGTATTGCGAGCATTTGGGATCTTCGTTAAGCAGGGTTTCTATATATTTTTTAAGCATTTGGAATTTTTTTTTTCAAGGAAAATTTTTTTTTGGGGGAGAAAAAAAAACTCGCACCATACGATATCGCACGGTATTGTACAGTACACGAACCCATTCGTACCGGTACGAGAAACAACTATGGTTTCTGTTGTGAGTGGATACAGAGACCTTTGTTTTGATGTATTGTTGTGGTATGGTGTTGTTTTGATTGAATTGATGAGGTTGGACCACTGGAGGTATTGGTTGATGTCTGGGGTGCTTATTTTGAGTCAGTTTTGACTCTCAGAAATTGTTGAGAAGGTACTGGGTTGTTTTTGTGTCAGCGAGACATCAGAACAGTCAGTAGGTTGTGTAGGGATCTTGTTCTGACCTATTTGGATTGATAGGAGGTGGCTCTAAGGCACAACTGATAGTTCTAGGTCTCTCTGAGGACAGTTGTTAGAAGGCTTGTTGTATTACTGGGTATCTGTGGTGGCAGCAGTTTGACACTAGTGGTCGGTTGAGAGTTTCTGATTTGGGTTTTGGTTTTGTTTAAGTGTTTTGAGGCTCCTGTGGTGTTAGTTGACTCAAAGTTGGGAAAATCTGTGTCAGCCAAGTCAGTTTGGTTAGCTGGGTGAAAATAGTCCGTTTGGAGGCAGCTGTGGGCTTGTCGTAGTCAGCCGAGAGCCTGAAAGGTGATATTTTGTTAAGTGGAGAGACATTTGAGGGTTTGTAGCTATCCGAGGACATTTTGGGAAGTTTCAGAATTATTGTAGAATTAAGAGATAGACGGCTCTGTGGCAGAACTTTGCAGGAGGAAGATCAAAGGACGGTCAGAGGAGGGTTGGCAGGACAACTAGGAAGGTCTAGAGAGTGTAGCTACAAGGCTTGCGGACGATGGGGAATCATAGACGACATTGGAGGATCGATTCTAGACTAGGGTAATCCATCAAAATTCGAAAACAGGTAACAGTGAGAATTTGACTTGTCTGTGGCAGTTGAGAGAGCATACTGTGAGCCAGTGGTCAGCTGAGGGCAGTTGCTTGGTTTTGAGAGGTTTTAAGACAAGGTTTTGAGACTAGCTGACTGCGGAGGATATTTTGGGACTCTGGAAAGCGCGTTTCTGACAAGAAACAAAGAGAGGACTTCATAGGCAGAATCTGAGCAATTCTGTGTCAGCTAGAGATGAGTTTAGTCAGCTATTGTCAGGAGAGGCTGTTAAGAGGAAGATCAGAGGTATTGGAAGTAGGGGTTGACCTTAGAGAACAACCTGAGTAAGTAGTTGGATTGAGTAGGGAGGCTGGGAGGGTATTGAAGTATCCAATTGGGGCAGCTGAGCACCAGGGGATGTTAGCTGGGTGTTCTGGTGCCTTCTAGTGTTGTTTTTGCTGGGTTGTGGTGCTTGTAATACTTTCAATAGAGGCATTATCTCCCGAAGCCATCACCGACTTACATTTGATGCTGGACGACTTGTTATATGCTGGCTGACTTGGGACTACATTGGGTTTTGATGCCTTAACACCATGCCAAGGCAAAGCCCATGCAATGGGCTGACTTATGGGCTGGCCCTTGTGCACATGCCTAACCTCAAGTGACTTAAATGCTGCTGTTCTGCAAGTGGGTTAAGAGACTGACCTTGACACCTAAGGTTGGGAGACTGACCTACGTAGCTTGTGCCTGACATGTCCCGGACTGGGGCTCACAATGGGGCCACGGCATACGAGTCACGACAAATAATCCTAAAAAGGTATTAATACTGTATCATGTTACATATAATGCTGAGCTAGTGTGTCACATAGCACCATATTGCAAGGTGTGACATGTCCCGGACTGGGGCTCACAATGGGGCCACGGCATACGAGTCACGACAAATAATCCTAAAAAGGTATTAATATTGTATCATGTTACATATAATGCTAAGCTAGTGTGTCACATAGCATTATATTGCAAGGTGCATGCGACATTCCCTCCTGCTTAGTTTGACGGTAGGTTCATGGCTTCCAAGTAGTGTGACAATATCTGCAAGTACTCCTGGAAGAATTCTTCATCTAGCCATACGGCTTCATGAGTGTCTCGATCCTTGAACTTTGTATAGAACTGTCTTTGTCTACGACCGGAACCATGGTTCCATGTGTGAAGGAGAATTTGCTCTGGCTGAATGACTTCAGCTTCATCAGCCATCTCGGGCTGTTACTCGTCAAGAACCACTTGCAATGTTGGTCCAACATAGAGCTTCAACCAAGAAACATGGAAGACATTATGCATAGTCCAATTGTCTTGTAGCTTTAGCTTCATGGAGACATCACTGAGCTTTTGGATGATCGGTCGGGAAAGGGCTAGAGCTTTGAAACGAAAGCCTGGGACAATGCTTGCCGACTTGCTTCAATCTCTGCTTCATGATCCGGAGTTACACCCAATCCCCTTCTTGGCTTGCCTAGTATCTGCTTCTTGCGCTTTGGCGAGGCGCTCCTTTACTGACTCAATGATTTCTGAAAATATTTATGTGGTTTCGTTGGCCTCCAAGGAAGGTGATACCATCCTTGTAAAGAAGTGTAGCCAAATCGTCATATTCATCTACTTTCCCTTGTGTTGGACTTCCCAAAGTGTTTCTCTGTAGGTGAAGTGCTAGCCAGGAGTGGTCATAGGGCTGTGATTTGACGTCTTCATTCTCAGCCACATCTTGTACTTAATTTCAGTTGCATTACTTCTTTCTTGTACATAATTCATAGCAATAGTTTAGGACTCTCGTGTGTGCTGTATGTGTGATTCCGTGGCACTCTTCTTTCTGTCTTTAGAAAACCCTAGCGCATAGGCACAAGTGTTCTACATTATGGCACCCTTGTATCCTCTATACATTAACTTGCATCTCAGCGGTTTGTCTTTAGTTTTCAAAATTTCCTGCACAGAAACACCGGTAAGCCATTTGTTGTAAACAGCTTTAACAGCAATTGAGTATTTTTCAAATCTCCCTGTGTGCAATTCGTGATTTAGTTTTGCATGTGAGTTTTTGTGTCAGTGAGTGTCATTTTGTGTACACTACAGGTTGTAATTCCTTAAAAGTATGCTGAGGCAATATCAAATATCTAGAAATTTTGGAATATTTGTAAGATAATGATGCATCTTGCCTTAAAAAGGGATTTGAAATTTGGTCAGTGAATAAAAAGCAAGAATTTGAGTCCATTACTGTTATGGGCCACAAGGCTTGGAGTTTTATTGCAAAGAGACAGTAGCTTGCAGCACAGCTTTTTACAACATAGAAACACTTTTTAAACATAGCATAGCCTGGTAAAACTGCATAAGGTTGTAAACTTTTTAAACACTTCTAATGACAGACACAGGATTTTATAGTCATTATTTTATAACATAGCATAGCTCTTCAAAAGTGTATTAAGGTTTTGTACCTAACATGGATCTGATGCTTACAGGAATGGATGCACAGGTTGCATATGAATTTCATCGGAAACGGCAAGAACACCCAGAGATGTTCAAGAACCAGCTTGTGAATCAGGTTGAAGAATCCTCTCTAGTTGATTAATTGCACCTACAAGAAAAAAGGGCCTTGCAAGTTTGAGAAGGGCACACATTGGATGGTCACAGTAATCTGCTTGTAGCTGTAGTTGTTTTCCTCATCGTAGCTCATAAGATCATGTCATTTTTTGAAAATTCAATGTTTAGCACTACAAGATGAATGGATGCAGGGAGCATATGCAATGATTGGTGTCACCCAGGGCTGGTTTTTGGCAAATTGTACTCATCCCTCATCAAGGCAAGATACATGCCCATTAACAAGTTTATATGAAGAATACATGGCTTAGTTTAGACGGAAGTGTGAATGGGAAATGATTCCATATTATTTGTATTCCTGGGTTGATGCCTTGGGTCATTACTGAAAAAATGTATGATATCACTTGAGTTCACAGGAGATGATTTTTCTTACTTGGGTCTACTGTAGTCTTTACATTTACAAGAGGTGTATTGTTTATTGGCTTCCAATGTATCTGGCATTTATGTTATAGATATTCACATGCAAGTCAAATGGAGGTCTTCTGAGACTGAGGCGCCCAAAGGGGTTAGTGTACTTTAAGGCAGTAAAATCTAGTCTTTTCTAAACAGGAACATCAACCAGCTGGGAACTATCTATATACAAGACAATAATGAATGCAAATGGAAAAAATTAAGGATCTCCAAAAGGTATGCTGCTTCTCTTCTGATTCGTGAAACTCGTCTATAGTTTGAGAGCAGGCTAGCTTGTCTTACCAAATGTGATAATGCCAACTTCTGTGATGTGAGCACGTTACCCTGTTGGAAACAGGATAAGGTCCATTGTGATGCTGAATCTCCCTAGTTTCTCTGGTGGACTTAATCCGTGGGGAACTCCTAGTGATAGCAAGTCTAAAGAGGTTTGTTGCCTTCATCCATGTACACAGGTTTATTCAGGAAAAAGCTGGATTTTAATATGAGATCCCCAGTATATGCAATCATAAAGAACATAAGAAAAAGGGGTGTCTGGTGGGGAGAAGACGTGTTTTTTTTTTTTTGGGGGGGGGGGGGGGGGGACAGGCTGGCAGGCAAAAAAGGGGCAAACTTAGAGCAGTATTCTGTTTTTTTTTAATATAGTTGTTGTTGCTTGCTATTGTTAATGTGTGCCCCCCTTTTTGTAATATAGAGGAAGCTGACTCCTGCCTTTGTAAATGATGGGCTTATTGAACTCGTTGGGTTTCGGGACGGATGGCATGGCCTTGCACTGCTTACTCCTAATGGTCATGGTGCACGGCTTGCTCAGGTAAGCATGATTCTACTTTGTGGTCTCTTAGCAACCTTTCTTTCCATTGTCTTGAAGAACTACGTATTTCCAATCTTTTGCAACAGATTTACTGTCTTTGTGCATTAGATTTGAATACAAAGATTGTAAACCTATATGGATGATCCCAATGATAAAGTCATCATGCCATTGGGTCATGATCTGTGTATTGGCCTCTCATGCCATAAGGATGTCCTTTTAGGACAAAAGCAGTGCTAGCTATGCACTTGGATCTTCCTAGGCTACTCAGCTATTGTTTCAGCATTTTTGCACATGATAGCCCAAGGCTGTGGCTGAGAGTAGCAACCTTCTGGCACACTTGGTATTAATGTGTTGAGTGGTGGTATGGCTATTACACAATAGCTGGTTTTATGACAAAGGGCAGTGCTTTGATTTGAAAGTCTGAAGAGAGTACTTAGAAACCACATTATTCAAAGTACCGCTTTCTTAGCAGACTTGGAACATGTTACTGAGGGCAAGTTGGAGCACCCTAGTCAAGGTACAAATCATATGAGAGTACCTGGAGGATTATAAATGCTTCATCATGTTGTCCATATACCACTTCGACTGCTGACATGCGTTGCACAGGTGGAATGTCCTTGGAGATGAATATGCTTCACCACACTTTCTTTAAGGACATCTTAAGTTGGAAACTACATTGACCTTCAAGGTCATTTGGTGCGATCGTTGCACCTGATTGTCTCTCTAGAGCATCAAGCGTCCTAGCCTTTTCACGAGATCACGTGCTTATGCACCATTTTAGTGCTTCCTTAGCAGCTCGCAAACCATCAATATTTGGATGAATCAAGACATGCAAGGTACACTACCCAAAGTGTAAACATCTCCTAAACAAGGTTTCCTTTTGTGCAGGCACACAAAAGAGAGAAAAAAAGACAGATTAAAAAAAAAACATCTACGAGAGACCTAAGGAACTATGAGACCTCCCAAGACCAAGAAGAAAGAAATTAAAAAAGTTCTATTAACGTCTACGGAAGGCACCAAGGGTCGACGAGACCATAAGTAATAAAATGGTACCATGGATATACTGAGCCATGGAAGAACGAAAGGAAACACCAATGTGTTTCCAAATAGCAATTGATTATCCTATGATCCCTTCTCAGCCAGTACCAATCTCGGGGCAGAAAGAGGGTCAAGCTTATGTGATGGGAGCATGAGAGAACCTTGCGGATTTGTCTTTGTGTGGTGGAGGGTCTTGATGTTCTGGGTCGGGCTTCCTTGCTAAGAACTCCTCTAGGGCATTGAGTGTTAGAATTTGTGCATCTCAGTGTTTTGGGGATCTACCATTTATTTGATATTTTATCTATTTTCTCCTATTTATTTTGTCCAGGGCTAGTCAGCCAGAGGCAGTCGGCCAGGTCCCTACTGCACTATATAAGGAGTTCCCAATTATGCATTCATTTATCCACTTCCCTTGCACATAGTTCAACACTCAGTTGCTAGCCATTGCCATTGTAAAGCTTTACTGTGTTGAGATATCGAGCTCATCTAGTGAGGCGGTGGACACTGATGACCCGCCTGGGGGATAGGTCCCACACTTACACCACTGGCATGGTTGGTGAGATCATGGGTGATATGTGGCCAGTGGGATGACAGGGTGTGTGACAGCCATTCTAGAGACTGGCATAGTTATAGCGTCAGCTCATTTAGTTGGGTTCACACTACAGAGAACCCTAGTATGTATTTGGTTGAGTACCTTTTTATATAGTGTGTACTCTTATCTTTGTATATGGTGTATTGAGTGTTGTGTGAAGGAGAAGAAGATTTTCAGCCTCTCACCTTGTGTGTTCTCTTTTAGGGTTTTGTGAGTGTGTGTGTGCTTACAAGAGCTCAAGTTCTCTTCTCCCCTGCATCTTTTCATGGTATCAGAGCCTGGTTCATGCTAAGGGCTGAGCTGCAAGCAAGAGAAGCACAGGAAGCGGTACGAGGGTAAGAGCTTCATCTACTCTTCCCTATTTGTGTTGGCGACTACACCCTTGTCGGGAGCTCTACGGGAGGCATCGACAAACGATCTCTGATTGAGGAGCTTTCTTCGCGGGAGTAAAGCTATAGGGCAACTATATTGTTCTATCGGACCGTCCTATCGAACGGATTTTTTCGGGCGCGTTAGGACCTCCGTTTTTCGGAAAGCAGGCGATTTCGAGCACTGCTTGTAAGTCATCGATTCTATGCAGAACTCTGTTTTAAGAACTGCAGGAAGACAGATTGGTTGTGCAGACATTGTGTGTGCTACAAGGAGATCAACAGTTGCCATTGGGTATGTATCCACATTGAGGTCACTGGTTGTGATATTTGAGTGTAGTACAGTACTGTTGCAGAAAATACAGTAGTTTGTGCAGGACAAACCAGAGTAGTTTGTGCAGGATAAACCAGAGTATTGTTTCTGGTAAATTTGTGTGTCTGGCAAGATGTCAAATGATGGCATAAACCAGATTGTTGCTGAGAAGCTTGACAAGAACAACTTCCATGCTTGGAGGTTCAGGTTGATAAATTTTCTGATGGGAAAGGGTTACTGGGACTACATAGAAGGTCAGAAAAGTTATGTATTGGCTCTCTATCAATATATACAGGACACCATGATTGGGCACATACAGGATGCCAAGTCCTCCAAGGAGGCGTGGGACACCTTGGTAAAACTCTATGAAACGAATACCAAGGCATGAAAGATACAATTGAAGAATGAACTTCATATTGTGGAGAAAAAGAGTATGTCTGTGAATGACTATGCATTGAAGATCAAGGGTATTGTGGAATCTCTTGCATCTATTGGCGTTTCAGTAGATGATGATGATAAGGTGGAAGTCTGTCTACGTGGTCTCGGGCCACAATACAAAGCGTTCAAGACGTCTATTCAGACTCGAGAAAACATTCCGAATTTCACAGATTTGGTGTCTATGTTGATTGTAGAAGAGAAGAGCTTGGGTGAAGACCAACAGTCTTCACAAAACAAAAACAGTTCAGAGTAACAGGCCTTCTACATAAGTTCAGGAAGAGGACGAGGTAGAGAATGGTATTCAGAGACAGTTTACATGCAGATACACTCCGCAGCAAAACGGAGTTGGTGAGCGGAAAAACAGGCACATTGCTGAGATTGCGCGAGCGTTGATGGAAGAGAAGAACATGCCGCGTAGCTATTGAGCTGAGGCTGTTTTTACAGCAGTTAACATCATGAACAGGACTCCAACTGCAGCCATACATGATGTAACTCCAGAGGAGAGGTTTACTGGTAGAAAACCTGATTTGTCTCACTCGCCAACTTGTTTCCTCGAAACAAGATGCCACCACGAACAGCAAGGAACTTTGCTTGGCCACGAATTCCTACACCAGTGTGCAATGAACTCCAAGAATAGATGATGAGCTGCTGGACACACCATGCCCATAATCCCTAACAATGGACGGAACACATCACGTCCTGAAAAGCCTCGAGCAATGAACTTGGAACAGATCCAGTTCATAATCTTTGTTGTACCAAAGATAACCATGTCCTGCAAGATGTCCAATGCTTGGAACTCCGAATCACGGTCCCCATGCACCAGTAGGTGGAGCTGTAATCAGCCCCCTCTCCCGCCCACAAGCCTCTTCTGGCTGGAAGCACATGGGGGAAAACCACGTGTACTAGAGAAGCACACCATCTAGGGTCTCCTGAGCCGGAAGTGCCTTGGGAGCCCTCCTTCTTGGACAAACAATCGTTGGACAGATGGCTTTTTTTTCCACAAGTAAAGCAACGACTCCGACCTTTCTTCTGAACTGAGGAAAGTGCCTGGTCAGAACTGTTGACTTACACCTTCAATTTACCCTGTGAGATGAGAACGGACTCCTCCTCCAAAAGTAGGGAGCTAAGATCATCAAAATCCAACTGAGTGGATGTGACCTGGCACCGCAAAGATCGAGAAATCACATCATAGTCCAGAGGAAGCTTGGTGAGGATAAGAGCAGCTAGCTGAGAAGAGGACAAAGCAGCACCCATAGCCAGTAAAACTGGTCATGGATAACCTTGGCCTTCATGAGAAAAGACTGCATCATGGAATTGTTTTCAAGAAATAACCAGCCGTAGAGCTGCCCCTGCAAGGTAACTGCCCTCATCGATGAATCTCGTGCAAAGAGATCCTCCAATTTTGACCATACCTGATGAGCACTAGTGAGAATTTGCACTGCCGGTGAGACCTCCTCGGTGATAGTCCGCACAAGCACAGAATGCACCTTCGAGTCCTGTTTCTCCCAGTCTTGTAATTCCACATCAAATTCATCCTCTTGATCTTGAGTCCACCACCTAGAGTTTTGAGGACGCCCAGGCTTCCTTTCCGTGCCCTGAACAATGGCCCACAAACCCTTGTGGATGAACCAAATCTGCATCTGAAGCTTCCAATGAGCATAGTTGGGTCCTTTCAACTTGTCATCCTTGTTCGTAAGGGGGGGAGCCATATCCACAATAACAAAAGAACAAAACTCAGCTCTCAAACACTTCTCTCGTACAGGGGGAGAGCCATACTGTCTCTGCAGTAATCCAATACCATGTGGTGACCTAATCACCTCAATGCCCAAGAAATATTTGAGCTCCCCCAGATCCTTCATCTCAAACTTCTGTCTAGGCAAGATCTTTACATCAAAGATCTCTGCATCATGGTTCCCCGTAATGATCAAGTCATCTACATAGATGACAACAAGCACAAACCCTCTATCATTGTGTCTCACATACAGCGAGAAATCTGCATTGGCTACATGAAAGCCAATAGTGACAAAATATTCAGAAATCTTGTCAGACCATGCTCTTGGTGCTTGTTTTAAGCCATACAAGGCTTTCTTCAACCTGCAAACATGCTCGGGGTGACTCACATCCTCATAACCAGGTGGCTGCAACATAAACACCTCTTCCTGCAAATCCCCATGCAAGAATGCATTCTTTACATCCATCTGATGTAAAGACCATTGCTTTGACGCAGCCACTGCTATCACAACTCTCACTGTTGCCATCTTGGAAACTGGGTTGAAAGTTTCCTCATAATCAATGCCATATGTCTGCGCATATCCTTTGGCTACCAATCTAGCCTTGTACCTGCTTATGCTTCCATCAATGTTATGTTTTACTTTGTACACCCACTTGTATCCAATGGCTTTCTTGCCTTCAGGCAATTACACTAAATCCCAAGTCTCATTTCCATATAGTGCATCCATCTCCTCATCCATAGCTTTCTCCCAACACACATTTCCAACAACCTCATCAATGCATGTGGGCTCTACAACCTGTACAACTTTTGCCATGTATGCATAGTGATGTGCCACATAACCATCATAGATAAATCTCTGCACAAGATTCTTCACTCTCCCAGATCTTCGAAGCTTTGCATTCATGGCTTCCATAGCCTTCTTTACACCAGGTGTTCTCATAGCTGGTATCCCAAGATCCTCATCAAGGCTCATCTCAGAGCCACTAGAGTCTCCATCAACATGAGAATTTCCTGCGAAAATGTCAGGCATACTAAGGGGTTCAACCACTTTCTCTTTGCCTTTATGTGATGTACTAATCACATTTGCAGGACTGGTATTATGACGCTGCTTGTCACTCCATGGTCTATCAACTGAACCACTAGATGAGGACTCTCCTTGTCCACTCAAAGACTGTGATTGCTGACTTCCATTCTGTGCAACCACATTTCCACTCACATCAGCCCCAACAGCTTCTTTTTCAGCAGCATACCAGCTGCTCATCTCATCAAAAACAACATCCCTGCTTACCCTCAACTCACGTGTAGCAGGGTTATAACACCTGTATCCCTTTTGCTCAAGGGAATACCCAATAAACACATTTTTCAGCTTTTGGATCCAACTTAGTTCTCAGCTCATCTGGCACATGCACATATGCAATGCATCCAAAGACTTTTAGATTTTTATCTGGGATGCTTATTTGGCTAGGAGGCTTTCTTATTAGTGTACAGGTTTGCATGGTCATGATCCTTTAGAGGATCTTTTGTGGGGGTTTTTTTTTGGGGCCATAGGTTCTGTGTGAGCCATGTGGCTGATGTACATTTTTACATATAATATAAAACACCATTTCACGAAAAAAGAAGAAGAAGAGAGAAATGAAAATGAAATGTTATATTAACGTCTTCAAAAGGCCAAAGTGACCTATGAGACCAAAGTTACAACCATGTGACACATCTGATACATTGTCTGGAAAAGAAAAGAAAGATTTGAAGGTAAGTATCTAGCCCTACAATACATCAGTAGGGAGCATCCGGAAGCAGCAACTAGGAAGAGTGGGAAGCTAATGCTACTAGTCAAAATGGGGTACATGAGTACATGGATACATGAATACATGAATATGGGGGAGTACAAAAGTGACAGTGAGTACAACAGTATATGGCTGGAGTGGTAATCATCCTAGGAGCTCTAGCATGGGTCTTTGCCGGATGGCCTGGATATCTGCCATAGTGAGATGCCTGGTCGGATGAGCCCGATGCCTTGCAATGATGCTCTGAATCCTCCGGTGTAGGCACCGTCTCCGATGTGATGATCCGCGAACCCTCGGGCGTCTGGATCTCCCAAAATGGATAGCTCTAACAACTAGAGTCCCACGGGGTGCCTGTTGCTGGGCTGTCGGCTGTGTGTCCTCCCGGGTAGTCCCTCCCCCCTGTCTGGAGTGTAGGATGTGGTCTCGGTGTCTGCCCAGCTCGAGGAGAGAAAACCCAAGGCAACGCTAGTTTGAGTAGTCCGTCACTCTGGACAATGGCCCAAATCCATCTTGGAAGAGGCAATGAAAGCGCCCCTGGATCTCGTAGTACACTGGGCACCGACATATGTAGTGCTCCTCAGTCTCTGGCTCCAGTTGACAGAGCTGGCAAATCCGATCACCAGGGGCAAGGGAGACGGCTCCATATCGACTGGTCTCTATCCTCAGCTAATGTGAAGATGTGCAGATCTGGCCAATAGCACATCTGACTCCATGAGAGAGGTGAATGTCCATGTAACTCGGGCGGACAACAAAACCATCAGGGGATAAGTGGAGAAGATGCTCTCGGTAGAAAGCCATCTTCGTCCCTAGTGGCTCGGCTGGTGTGATCCATGTGTGTGCTATGTGTAGCTGAATGATATCCATCGTGATGATCTTGTTGAGCTCACTCTGGCTTAACTCTAGGAAGGGGGAGTCCAGGCTGTACTGTAAAGGTGGAAGGTGGTCCATACGCATACCATGTAGCTATAACCATGTGCTAGTCTGGGCATACCAGCTCTCCGTGTCGCCTTGTGATGTGAGCTGTCTGGACGACTCTAGCGCGAGTCTAGAGTATCCGTGCCTAGAGAGGCTCCATAGCCTATGTATGAAAGTGACCGTCTGGAAGAGGGCCTCGGCTATGATCGGTGGGGCTCCCATCTCTGCCCGGACTATCTCATGTGGTACTGACGATTTAGTCCTGATCATGCGGGACTGATGATTTACTCCCATCACAAGTGGTCTCTCCATCTGCTCAGACCCATCATAAAACTCCCCTCCGCTCGAGGCTGGCTACTCTGCTGTAGATCCACTCCTCCGCCTGTGATAGAGACTCGGCCCCAGATGGGAGCGCCGTACAAAAGCAATGGTGTAACCAACCTGCGCGAAGAGAGAGAAGATGGCCACCTGCGTGAGGCGCGATCAGCAGTGGGGCTGACGGTCACGCCATGGCGCAGAGCGCGAGAGAGAGAGAGAGAGAGAGAGAGAGAGAGAGAAAGAAAGAAAGATTTTATTAACGTCTTCCAAAAGACCGAACTCGGCCTATGAGACAAATCGGAGTACATGTATGGGGTATCCTCTGTCATCCCAACAAAATGAAAAAGTACTGAATAAAAAAGCTGAATCTGGGTGTGCAGGGGATGGAGCTCTATTACTAGGAGAGTGCAAAGCTATATGCATGGAGTATACAATCATGATATGCAACCTAGCTAGCTCCATCCTGTACCATACTGGGGGTATAAAATGGTATACATCAGTGAAGGGGGTGTCCACAGCTCCCTGAAGAACATGCCTGGGTGTGCTCTGAAGCGAGCCAGTCGCTCCGCACCCTCTCTGTGAAACTGAGCTCTGATCTCTGTCATCTCTCTCTGGTATAGGCGTGGTGTCCGAAAGCCAGGTGTCCTCTGTCTCCTGCGGGCTCTAAGTGTCTCTACTCTCTGGAGAGTAATTCCCTGCCGTGTAGGGGCTGGGAGGGGTATGGATCTCTGAAAAAATGTAGTAATCTGTGTCTGTCGCCCCCCCTCTGGAGCTGTCTGAGCCTGTAATAATGTCTCTCTGTGGCGCTGTATGTCTAGAATGTATCTCCCCAGTATGCGCTGGTCTGCTGCCTCAAAGATCTGGCGTAGGGAATGTGGCTCTCTGAATAAAATGGGATATCTCTCTCTGATGGCTGTATATGCTCTGCATCTGCATACATAATGCTCCTCACTCTCCACCTCCTCTCTGCACAATCTGCATACCCTCTCCTCTCGGGGGATCCGTGCTGCTCTGCCAGTCTCAATCTCCAATCGGTGTGATGAAACTCTGAGCTGACCAATAGCCACTCGGGAGCCGTGTGGTAAAAAGCCCTCCATGTATCTAGGCCTCTCTATAAATCCATCATCAGTGATACTCATGAAGTGATCTCTGTAGTATAGCATCTTCGGTGGAAGAGGCTGTGTAGGCGATATCCATGTCTCTCGTGTATAGAGCTGCCATAGATCCTGTCTCAATACTCTGTTCCTCTCACTATGAGAGAGACGGATATGTGGTGCATCCCTGTCATACTGGAATGGTGGTAGATGATCCATGTCTAGGCCATGCTGTGAGAACCAATGTGTGACCTGTGCATACCATGATCCTCTGTCTCCTGCCTCAGCCAACTGTCTAGATGCCTGAAAAGCTCTGTATGATAATCTGTCCTGTGGCATCTCTCTGAATCTGTCTAGCAGGCATATAGTCTGAAATATGGCCTCTACCATCATAGGAGGCGCAGCAAACTCTGCTCGGATAATGTCATGAGGTACTGACGGTTTGCTGCGTATCATGCGTGCCATCATGAGGGCCTGTGGTCTCTCTATCTGTGTCCACCAATGGGTAGCAAGGCCTGGCGCCCATACTGCTGCTCCATACATCAATGCCGGTGTGACTAATGTGTCAAATAGCCACCCCTTCGTCCGGGGCTCCTGAAAATGGGCCTGGTGGCACTGTCTCTCTAGCATAGCCAATGCTGCATATCCCCGTGTCAATCTAGCTCTGGCTGCTGAACCCATGGTAAAGCGTGTGGCTGCTGCAGAGAAGGTAACCCCTAGGTACACGTATGATGTCACCACCTCCACCTGGCATCCTGCGAGAGTGAATGTCAGATGACTCCTGCCCTGTCTCGATGTATGAAAGACCATAACCTTGGTTTTCCCAAGGTTCACAGTAAGACCCCTCTGTGTGCAGAAATCATGGAGTGCATGTAGATGCTGCTGTAGACCCCCTGGGGACTCAGACACTAATACAATATCATCAGCATAGAGCATAATATGTACTGAGGTACCTGCTAAATCAACTCCATCTCCGCCTCCCTGTGTAATGAAGTCAGCCACCTCATCAATGTATAACCCAAATAGCGTGGGGGAAAGTGGGCATCCTTGCTTCACACCAATGGTGCTAGCAATAGTCTCGGACATACCTCCTGGACATCTGACTCGCCCAAAAACCTGCTCATATAATGCATAGATGCCCCATGTCATATCTGCTGGTATGCCAAGAGACTGCAGGCGCTGAAAGAGCCTCTCTCGTGGTACTGTGTCAAATGCCTTGCGGAAATCCACAAAGCAGCAATAGAGCTTTCTCTTCCTCACTCTGGCCTGATCAATCATACATCTCAAAGTGAATACATGGTCAGTGGTAGAGAAAGCTCTCCTGAAGCCTGCCTGCCCTGAAGAGCGTAAACCTGCTCGCTCAGCATATAAGCTAAGCTCCTGCTCCAGCACTGCACCATAGAGTTTGGCCAGCACGTGGCCAACCATAACCGTCCTGTAGTTGCTCGGATCGAGCATATCCCCTGTTTTGTGAATCGGCACAATGGTGTGCATCGTCCACTCCGCAGGCAAACCCTCTGCTAGTGCCCTGTTAAACAGGTGTGCAAGAAAAGGAGCTAAAGAATCTACTGCATATATGAGATGCTCACCCTGCAGGCCCATATGGTCGGCGGCCCGTCCATGCTGTAGGCGGCGGATAGCTTCCTGTACCATCGAGTGGGTAAAGAAGCTAGCTGTGGTAGGTCGAGGCTCCTGTGGCTGAGGTATAGGTGGCTGCTGTGGGGCATGGTATAGACCCTCTGCATATGTGTGCCATGTCTGTGGGTCTGCAATAGGTGTCGGGGTCCGGGGCTCTCTGAAGTGCCGCCATGAGACAGGGCTATCTCTACTCATGAAGAAATGAAAGATCTCTAGCTCCTGCATCTCTGCGAAGGCCCGCCTTTTGCGGCGAGTAAGTCTCCTCATCTCTCTCCTCGACTCCTGCTCTGTGATGGCTCCCAAGGCTCTCTGTATGCGGAGTCGTGAGTATAGGGCTCTGCACTCGTCATCATACCATCTGTTCTGGGGCATAGTCCCAGGTCTCGCAGGCTCTCCTGAGTGTACACGATGTGGGAAGCTCTGTAATGCAGCCGTGTGTAGGAGTGATGCGAGCTGGGCTGTAATGGTATCCATAGATGCCAGGGGATCCATGAGTAGGAGCCCATCCTCTACTCTGCCAGTGTATATGTCTGCCATGTCATGTGTGAAGTAGATGGTAGTGTGTGGCGTCGGTATGTGGGGGGCTGGTGATACTGGTGATCCGGCTAGTGAAAATGCCAAGTATGTATGATCTGCCCCAATAGGACGAGGTGGAATGGAGAATGAGGTGACAAGCTGTGATGCCTCCAAAGACCCCATAATGTAGTCTACCACCGTGCCTCCGGTCCGTGTATGACCCCCATGTGGGAAGCATGTCAGTCCTCCTGATCCCGGCCACTGTAGCATCCCGTTATAAATAACGAGACGATGCCTGGCTCCCAACTCTAGTAAGTGGTCCCCATAATGTCCTCTGTCTGGTCCAGTGTCCTCTGATGCCCGACTAGCCCCTATCTCCTCTGGATCCACAGGGTGGAGGATCTCCATGTCATCATAGTCATACACCTCACACTGTCTGCTCTGTGTGTGGGCATTGAAGTCGCCCGTAAGAAATACTTCCCCTAGTGTAGAATAATGCATAATCTCCTCTGACAGACAAGTGTATGGCGAGGCTCCTATCTCCTCCTCCTGTGGCATGTCCTCTGTAATGACATAGGAGGATCCTGATGGAGAAAAGTAACATAGAGCTATGTATATAACCCTGTCCTGTGAGAGCTGTAAGCTGATCCACATGTATCTGGCCTCTGGATCCTGTGCTACCACTCTCAGTCTCCCCTGTAGCTCTCGTCTGAATAGGACTGCTACTCCCCCCGACCCTCTCGAGGTACCCTGGCGTGTGGTCCTCCTGTATGCTGACTCCCACTGGAATCCCTCTACTCGAGGTAGCCCTCTCTCTGGGCTCTGATGTGTCTCTGTCAGAAGTATGATGTCTCTCCCCACCATAACATGCTCCAGTCGTCCAGGCTGCACCCATAGTGAACCATTACAGTTCCATACTGCTATGTGTATCTCTGTCAGTGGCCTGGTCTGTGTCCCATAGGCCCCAAACCGCTAATCCATGGGCCGGCCATCAATGATGACCCGACCATCTCGATAGAAGGCCTTCTTGCCTTCTCTCCTCGCGTGTAAGACTCGTGGCATGCAAGTTCTCCTATGCTCAAGCTGCATCCTCGTGAGATCATCATCCAAGAAAATAGGAGCTCCCTCTAAACCCCGTAGTATAACCCTCTTCCTCATGAAGGTGACCCTCTCCGTCTCTCCTGCAAACTGTAGGATGAGGGCTCGCTTGCGTGTTAAGTCTTTCCCGGCTCTCCATGCTTTGGTGAAGGGGAGAGGGTGCTCTTCCTTGTAGCCGAGCTTCATGCATAGAAGCTGTCCATCTTTCTCGGGAGTGGAGTCGGGTGTCTCGGCTATACCTGTGACTCGAATGTTGAGGCGGCGGGCATGCCTCATCTTCTCCTCCTCAATGGTGGTGTGAATGATTTGGTTTTCTTCCCTTTGAGTTTCCTCTCTCACTTCTTTACGGATGTTCTTCTTCACCACCTCGACCCATCCTGATTGCTTGGCTTCGAGCTTTCCTTCCATGTCCTTTGTGATCTCCTTGGAGATCTCTTCTTTGATGGCCGTGAGAGTGTTGTCATTGATCTCCCCTTCTTCCTTCTCAACATTCTTGATGGCTAGCATTTCCATTTTCAATGCACTCACCTCCTCTTTGAGTGCCGTGTTCTCTTGTTCGAGGTTCGTGACCCGTGCTTCGAGAGCTATGATGTGCTTGTGTAGTTTGTTTTCCACCTCATTGAGGTTGGAATCGGATGTCTTCTTGTTCTCCTTGATTAATGCCTTCATTGCCATCTCGAGGGCCTCGAGTTTCTCTTGGAGACTCGGGGCCATTCCTCCAAATCACTCTGCAGTCCTTCCCACAGGCAGGGAGGAGAGAGAGAGAGAGAGAGGGAGGGAGGGAGGGAGGGAGGGAGGGAGAGATGAAATGAAATGAAATGTTATATTAACGTCTTCAAAAGGCCATAATGACCTATGAGACCAAAAGTTACATCATGGTGGATCTGATACAATGTCTGGATAAAAAAACCCAGAAAATGAAAAATAAAGATGATA
Organism: Cibotium barometz; assembly: GCF_041138505.1. Lineage (NCBI taxonomy): Eukaryota > Viridiplantae > Streptophyta > Polypodiopsida > Cyatheales > Cibotiaceae > Cibotium > Cibotium barometz. The sequence goes on from NC_141055.1 coordinate 61,081,308, forward strand.
CTACAGGCACCTAGAAAATGAAACTGGAAATGGAAGGTAAGCAGAAACCCTTATAGGGTGTGAATATAGTGAGGGGGGGGGGGTACGCTATGGAGGTGAGTGGAATATAGTGAGGGATACAATATCATGTGGGACGGAGGGGTACACTATGGAGGTGCCTCCATCTCATAATATGTGCCGCATCGGACGCTGGCGGAACTCCTCAATATCCTCCATGGTGAGTACTCTGACTGGACGTCTCCCATGCCGTGCTAGTATGGTCCTGATCCTCTGTTGTAGTCTCCGCCGGTGTCGAGATGGGCCTCTCATCTTGGGGCGCCTGGACCGCCCCAGCTCTATAGCCCGATCAATCAGTGTACCTCTGGTGCGGCTGTACTCTGGGGCTAGCTGCAATGCCTGCTGACCTGACTGCTCAATCTCTGGTCGAAAGAAGTCTGTAATCTGCCTCTGTAGGTGTCTCTCCCTCTCTGATCCCCTCCCTCTCAGGAGACCCTCTCTATGTCTACGCAGCTCCAGCAAGTACAATCCAAGGCATCTCTGATCCTGGTATCTCATGACTCTAGAAAGTGGTCCAAAGCCCTCTCTGAACAGGCAGTGGAAATGGCCTCGTATCTCATAATATACTGGACAGTGACATATGTAATGTAACTCTGTCTCTGGCTCCATCTGGCACAGCTGACAAATCCTGGCCTCAGCTGGTACTCCTCTGAATCTGCCAGTCTCAATCTCTAGCTGGTGTGAGGATGTGCGCATCTGACCAATAGCACACCGTACCCCATGAGAAAGATGAGTATCTATGTAGCTGGGTCTAATCACAAACCCATCCTCCGTGAGCTGGAGAAGATGATCTCTATAGAAAGCCATCTTCGTACCAAGCTCGTGTGTCGGCTGTATCCATGTCCTCCTAGTGTCCAGCTGAGTCAAGTCCTGCCTGATAAGCCTGGTAATCTCTGCCCGTGTGAGAGAGAGGGAGGGTGCATCCAGGGAGTACTGAAATGGAGGTAGCCTGTCCATACTAAAGCCATGCAGTTGGAACCAATCTGTCATCTGTGCATACCAACATGATCCGTCTCCCTGTGATGCCACCTGTCGTGAAGACTCCAGGGCTAAGCGAGCATATCTGTCTCTAGGGAGAGCCCAAGTGCTATGTATAAAGGAGACTGATCGAGTGAGTGCCTCTACTACCAATGGGGGGGCAGCCATCTCTGCACGGATAATATCATGTGGTACGGAGGCCTTGGCCCTAATCATCCGAGAAATCATAGAAACCAAGGGCCTCTCCATATGTCTCCATCCATCAGTGCTACCAGCTCGGCTGTGGTGATCCACTGAGGGTCCCCATATCTCCACTCCATACAGCATGGCTGAAGTGACCAAAGTGTCAAAGAGCCAGAGCTTTGTTCGAGGTTCCTGAAACTGAACCTGCGAACACATCCTCTCTAGTCTCCCCAATGCTGCATAAGCTCTGGTCAATCTGGTCTCCGCTGCTCTCAAGGAAAATAGTGGGCCACTAAAAACCACACCAAGGTAAGTATATGCATCTGTATACTCCACTGTCTCCTGACCATATGTAAAGGTGGGCATTGACCTCCTAACCCACTGTGCTGTGGTGTTAAACACCATCACCTTGGTTTTACCAAGGTTAACAGACAATCCACTGTCCTCTGCAAACATGTGCAATGCATCCAAATGACGCTGCATCCCCTCTGGAGAATCTGAGATCAGCACAATATCATCAGCATACAATAACAGCGGAATCCATGTCCCTGCTAGCTGTGCTCCTCTGTCACCCTCCCGCTCTACATAGTCCGAAACCTCATCCACATACATCCCAAATAAGGTGGGGGAAAGGGGGCAGCCCTGTTTCACCCCAACAGTGGAGTGAACCATCTCAGATATACCCTGGGTAGTACATAGAGAGAGAGAGAGAGAGAGAGAGATGAATGAAATGAAATGATATATTAACGTCTTCAGAAGGCCAAAATGACCAAAAAGGTTACAACAATTGGTGGATCTAATACAATGTCTGTGTAAGAAAAGCTAAAAACAATTAACTGAAACTGAAATAACTATGAGGAAAAGTACGGTACTAGGAGCTCCTAATGGATAACATCTGGAAAGAAAACTCCAGCAACAAAGGTAAGCATCATACACATCACTATCCAAAGATGTCTCTCATCGGTCGATGGCGGATATCCTCAATGTCCTCCATGGTGAGTACTCTGACTGGACGTCTCCCATGCCGTGCTAGTATGGTCCCGATCCTCTGTTGTAGTCTCCGCCGGTGTCGAGATGGGCCTCTCATCTTGGGGCGCCTGGACCGCCCCAACTCTATAGCTCGATCAATCAGTGTACCTCTAGTGCGACTATACTTTGGGGCTAGCTGCAATGCCTGCTAGCCTGACTGCTCAATCTCTGGTCGAAAGAAGTCTGTAATCTGCCTCTGTAGGTGTCTCTCCCTCTCTGATCCCCTCCCTCTCAAGAGACCCTCTCTATGTCTACGAAGCTCCAGCAAGTATAATCCGAGGCATCTCTGATCCTGGTATCTCATGACTCTAGAAAGTGGTCCGAAACCCTCTCTAAATAGGCAGTGAAAACGGCCTCGTATCTCATAATATACTGGACAGTGACATATGTAATGTAACTCTGTCTCTGGCTCCATCTGGCACAGCTGACAAATCCTGGCCTCAGCTGGTACTCCTCTGAATCTGCCAAACTCAATCTCTAGCTGGTGTGAGGATGTGCGCATCTGACCAATAGCACACCGTACCCCATGAGAAAGATGAGTATCCATGTAGCTGGGTCTAATCACAAACCCATCTTGCGTGAGCTGGAGAAGATGATCTCTATAGAAAGCCATCTTCGTACCAAGCTCCTGTGTCGGCTGTATCCATGTCCTCCTAGTGTCCAGCTGAATCAAGTCCTGCCTGATAAGTCTGGTAATCTCTGCCCGTGTGAGAGAGAGGGAGGGTGCATCCAGGGAGTACTGAAATGGAGGTAGCCTTTCCATACGAAAGCCATGCAACTGGAACCAAGCTGTCATCTGTGCATACCAACATGATCCGTCTCCATGTGATGCCAACTTTCGTGAAGACTCAGGGCTAAGCGAGCATATCTGTCTCTAGGGAGAGCCCAAGTGCTATGTATAAAGGAGACTGATCGAGTGAGTGCCTCTACTACCAATGGGGGGGCAGCCATCTCTGCACGGATAATATCATGTGGTACGGAGGCCTTGGCTCTAATCATCCGGGAAATCATAGAAACCAAGGGCCTCTCCATATGTCTCCATCCATCAGTGCTACCAGCTCGGCTGTGGTGATCCACTGAGGGTCCCCATATCTCCACTCCATACAGCATGGCTGAAGTGACCAAAGTGTCAAAAAGCCAGAGCTTTGTTCGAGGTTCCTGAAACTGAACCTGCGGACACATCCTCTCTAGTCTCCCCAATGCTGCATAAGCTCTGGTCAATCTGGTCTCCGCTGCTCTCCTCAAGGAAAATAGTGGGCCACTGAAAACCACACCAAGGTAAGTATATGCATCTGTATACTCCACTATCTCCTGACCATATGTAAAGGTGGGTACTGACCTCCTAATCCACTGTGTTGTGGTGTTAAACACCATCACCTTGGTTTTACCAAGGTTAACAGACAATCCACCGTCCTATGCAAATGTGTGCAATTCATCCAAATGACGCTGCATCCCCTCTGGAGAATCTGAGATCAGCACAATATCATCAGCATACAATAACAACGGAATCCATGTCCCTGCTAGCTGTGCTCCTCTGTCACCCTCCCGCTCTACATAGTCTGAAACCTCATCCACGTACATCCCAAATAAGGTGGGAGAAAGGGGGCAGCCCTGTTTCACCCCAATAGTGGAGTGAACCATCTCAGATATACCCTGAGTAGTACGTACCTGCCCCACAACTGTCCTGTATAAAGCCATGATTCCCCAAATCAGCTCTGTGGGCACTCCCATCTCCTGTAGTCTGCGCATCAGTCTGGCTCTCGGTACTGTGTCAAAAGCTTTGCGGAAATCCACAAAGCAACAATAAATCCTCCTGCCATATAATCTGTCCTCCTCAATAATAGCTTTGAGTGTCAAGATATGGTCAAGAGTGGAGAAACCTCTCCTGAACCCTGCCTGCCCTGATGCACGTATGCCCTCTCTCTCTGCCCATCTACTCAACTCCTGCTCAAGAATAGATGCATATAATCTAGCCAATGTGTGACCAATCATGATGGTACGATAATTCCCAGGAAGCATGGGATCCCCTGACTTGAAGATAGGCACAATCGTGGACATATTCCAAGTCTCAGGAAAACCCTCACACATGGCTCGGTTAAACATCATAGCAATAAGCTCTGCAAGCATATCTCTGGCATGAATAAAGTGCTCTGCTACCAAACCATCATGATCATATGCTCTCCCAGTCCTCATCCTGTCAATAGCTTTCCTTACCATCTCAGCAGTAAAGAAAGCACATGTCTCTGGGCATGGCTCCGATGGGTCTGGCAGGGGCGGCTGTCCTGCTGCTGTGTACAGGGATGCTGCATACTCACCCCAAATCTCTGTGGAGGTAATGGCTGGTGATGGTGAATGCTCATGGAATAGTCTCCATGCCTCGCCTGAGTCCTGACTCATAAACAACTGATACAAATCCCTCTCTAACTGAGCAAGATAAGCCCTCTTCTTCCGTCGCACTAGGTGCCGGAAGGTAATCCGTGACTGTCTGTGAGTGGTAACACCCATGAGCACCTCTCTCTGTAATCTGATCCTCATCTCTCTGCACTCCTCATCATACCAACTGTTCTGGGGCATGTTCCCAGATCGTCTCCGTGTAGGCTGACTATGGGGATATGCCTCTGATGCTGCAGCATGAAGCGTATCTATCAATATCTGAGAAGCTCATCTAATGGCCGCCCTGGCTCCTCGGCACATAAGCGTCTGTATATCTCATCCGTGTACACGGTGTCAGTCTCCCTCGTAAAGGTATAACCAGTGTGTGTGGAGACCTGTCCCAATGGAGCGGTGCTGAACTGAAATGTGAGAGTGAAGGACAAGATAGCATGATCCACTGCTATTCCAACCGGCCTAGTGCCTACCATAAAATCCTGAAAAGAGGGAATGAGACTGGGCTGAGCCATAACATAGTCCACTGTACTAGCACCATGCCTATGTGGAAAGCAAGTGAAACCGCCCGATGTTGGGAATCTCTGTAGGCCATTCAGGATGGCCAATCCATGTGCAGTCCCCATGTCTATCAAATACCGCCCATACACTGTATGTTCCTCATCCTGTGAGAGTCTAGATAGGCCCATATCCCTAACATCAAGCTCACTCAACATCTCCTCTGAGGTATCATAAAATACTGTCTGGTTATGGGCGGTCCTGGCATTGAAGTCCCCCAGGAGAATGATGTCACCATCCCTGGAGAACTCCCAAATGTCATCATCCAAAATAGAAAAGGGAGACTGCCCGCTAGGTGATGCATACACTGATGTACTAGGAGAAAAATAGCATATAGCAATGTAGAGATATCTGCCCGTCTCTGCCCTCAGTCTAACCCACATGTACCTAGCCTGCTGATCTCTGCGGACTATATGTATCAGCGGCTGTAGCTCCTCTCTAAACAATACTGCCACTCCTCCTGAGCCCCGTCCTCTATGCTTTGAACGAGTCTCCTGTCTACAAGCTGTCTCCCATCGGTATCCACTAACATGTGGCATGGACTGTCCAGGAGCCTGATGCGTCTCACAGTAGAAGATGATGTCCCTCCCAGTGAAACTATCCTCAAAAGCCCCTACATCAAGACGTAGAGATCCATTACAATTCCAAGTAGCAACTTTGAGTGTAGTCCCATAGGTCTTGCGCCGTCATGAAGAGCGCCTCTCCATAATCACCACTCTACCATCACTATAGAAGGCCACTTTCCCTTTCTCTCGGGCTGCCCTTATCTCTGGCATAACTTCTTTCATGTGGGCAAGTTGCGAGAGTGTGAGGTCATCTCCAAGAAATATTCCCGTCTTCTTGAGTGTAGGACGTCTCTTCAAGAAGTCCTTCTTCGCTTCCATGGAGGGGAAACGAATGATAAGTGCTCTCTCCTTAGAAGATTCGCCACCACTACCTTCTCTCTTCTTTCCCACTCTCCATGCCTTTGTGTGCGTGGCTTCAATGCCCATCATAGAGCAGAGCTCCTTGGTTTCCCCTTCCGCATCATCACGGTCTTTTAGACCGGACACTCGTACATGTAAGGCCCGGGTCTTCCTCCTTTGCTCCTCTTCAAGGGTCATGTTGATGATGGTGGGAGTGGGGATGGGTGGCGATTCTTTACCTTTCCCTTTCTCGGCGACCTCGATCCATTTCTCTGCCTCGTCCATCTTCTTTTGTGTCTTTGTGATCACCTCCACCCATGAAGATGTCTTCTCTTTATGTTGCTCCTCCTCCTCTTGAATGATCCTCATTTGTTCTTTGATGGTATTTAGCTCTTCAAGAAAGGAGGGCTGAAATTTTCCATCCTCAAGATTGCTTTTTGAAGTGGCTGCCAACTCCTTTTTGAGGGCTGAGATTTCAGCCGCTTGACTCTTAGCATGCAATTTGGCCTCCACTAGTTCCTCCTTTAAAGCTGAAATCTCAGCCTCTTGCTTGGAAGATCTCTCTTCGAGCTCTTGGATTTTGTCAAATCCCTTCTCGAGTTTGGAGAGGCGGTTTATGATTGCGGTGACGGAAGAGTCGACCATCTTCTTGTTTTCTTTGATAATTGTGCCGAGCTTGTCCTCCACCTTCACGAGCTCCTCTTTAAACCCGGTCTTGGCCATGACTTTTTGCAAATTCCCACAGCCAATGGACTGAAAATTAATCCATGACACAGGAGCAAAACAACAGCAACAGGGGGGGGGTCAAGTCATGTAGGGAAGAGAGTTATGTTGCTGCCTTGGGGGCCTGAGGAAGGGTGGGTGGGAAAAGCGAGGCGGAGGGTGCAGAGGGCAGGGCAGGGCGGCGCAGGGGCGAAGGGGGGCGCAGGGCGGCAAAAACGAAACAGGGCAGGGAAGGGCGGCGCAGGGGCGAAGGGGGGCACAGGGCGGCAAAACGAAGCGAAGGGGGGGCAGGGCGGGGCAGGGCGGAGGGTGCAGAGGGCAGGGCAGGGCGGCGCAGGGGCGAAGGAGGGCACAGGGCGGCAAAAACGAAACAGGGCAGGGCAGGGCGGCGCAGAGGCGAAGGGGGGGCAGGGCGGCAAAAACGAAGCGAAGAGGGGGCAGGGCGGCGCAAGGGCGAAGGGGGGCACAGGGCGGCAAAACGAAGCGAAGGGGGGGCAGGGCAGCAAAACGAAGCGAAGGGGGGGCAGGGCGGGGCAGGGCGGAGGGTGCAGAGGGCAGGGCAGGGCGGCGCAGGGGCGAAGGGGGGCACAGGGCGGCAAAAACGAAACAGGGCAGAGAAATGAAATGATATATTAACGTCTTCAGAAGGCCAAAATGACCTATGAGACCAAAAAGGTTACAACAATTGGTGGATCTGATACAATGTCTGTGTAAGAAAAGCTAAAAACAACTAACTGAAACTGAAATAACTATGAGGAAAAGTACGGTGCTAGGAGCTCCTAATGGATAACATCTGGGAGGAAAACTCCAGCAACAAAGGTAAGCATCATACACATCACCCAAAGATGTCTCTCATCGGTCGATGGCGGATATCCTCAATGTCCTCCATGGTGAGTACTCTGACTGGACGTCTCCCATGCCGTGCTAGTATGGTCCTGATCCTCTGTTGTAGTCTCCGCCGGTGTCGAGATGGGCCTCTCATCCTGGACCGCCTGGACCGCCCCAGCTCTATAGCCCGATCAATCAGTGTACCTCTAGTGCGGCTATACTCTGGGGCTAGCTGCAATGCCTACTGGCCTGACTGCTCAATCTCTGGTCGAAAGAAGTCTGTAATCTGCCTCTGTAGGTGTCTCTCCCTCTCTGATCCCCTCCCTCTCAAGAGACCCTCTCTATGTCTACGAAGCTCCAGCAAGCATAATCCGAGGCATCTCTAATCCTGGTATCTCATGACTCTAGAAAGTGGTCCGAAACCCTCTCTAAACAGGCAGTGAAAATGCTATATTAATGCCTATGGAAGACCCCAAGGGCCTATGAGACCAAAAGTAATACAATGGTACCATGGGTATACTGAGCCATGGAAAACTGAAAGAAAAAGTAAAATGAAAACATCTGACAGTACATATGATCAACAGATGATCCTGTGTACCCCAAGGGCCTATGAGACCAAAAGTAATACAATGGTACCATGGATATACTGAGCCATGGAAAACTGAAAGAAAAAGTAAAATGAAAACATCTGACAGTACATGTGATCAACAGATGATCCTGTGTAGAGTGAGATATGCTGTGATCAGCCAATGTCGATACCTGCCTCGGCCAGAACTGATCTGATGGTGGAATGAATGTCAGGCCTTTGTGATGGGAATGTGACATGTTGGCGGAGAACCTCACGAATCCGTCTCTGTGTGGTGGAGGGTCCCGATGCTCTGGGTCGGGGTCGCAGAATGGATCGAGATCTCTCACTAAGAACTCCTCTGGGGCGTGGAGCTCGAGCGTGGGTACGGGTGCTGGGCTTTGATGTCGTAGTAGAGGAACTGTTGTGGGCAGTAGATTTCGATGTGGATGTATGTACCACAAAGAAATCCGTGATGGCTCTCTGCGAAGTGTCATGTCGGAGCCAGGGCTGTCTCTCAGCATGCTGCCTCAAGACTATATCCCTGTGTCGTCTGAGCTCCATCAAGTACATGCCCAAGCACCTCTGATCCTCAAACGGTATCACCCGTGTGAGTGGTCCGAATCCCTTTTGGAAGAGGCAATGGAATCTCCCCCGTATCTCATAGTAAGCCGAGCAACTGAGCATATAATGGGCCTCATCCTCTACTGCTCCTGTGATGCATACTGTGCATGTCCTCTCCTCATGTGGGATATCCTCAGCTTTGCCAGTCTCTACTGTGAGGCGGTGGGAGGATACCCTGAGCTGGCCGATTGTGATACGCATGGCATGTGACATGTGTATCTGTATGTATCCCGGGATCTCAAAGAATCCATCCTCAGAGAGTCTCAAGAAGTGATATCTATAGAACTCACACTTCTTACCAATCTCTGACGGAGACACCCATCTATGGTGTATGTGTAGCTTGAGTAGATCTAACCGGATGATCCAGTTGATCTCTTGATGTGAGAGATCAAGGTATGGGGAATCCAGGCTATACTGAAACCGGGGGAGACGGTCCATCTGTATGCCATGTGCATGAAACCACTGGACTACCTCAAAATACCATGCATGTGTCGGTAATGGTGGTGGCTGTGTCGCTGAGGAGGAAGGCAGCAGTCCAGCTCGTCTCAATCGCTCCCTCTCCCTCCTGCATAGAGGACTCTAGTGCTAGTCGTGGGAGGCGATCTCTATCAAGCGTGTATACATGCTGAATATAAGTGACAGTCTGAAAAAGGGCATCTGTAACAAGTGGGGCCACCCCAAACTCTACATGTAGAATGTCATGTGGTACAGATGGCTTACTCCTGATCATGCGTGACAACATCATCACCTGTAGCCTCTCTATGCTCCTCCAGTGATCCTTCCCTAGGCCTGGCCCCCAAAGGGCTGCACCATACATAGCCGCTGGTCGCACTAGAGTATCAAAGAGCCAGCACTTAGTGTGGGGTTCCTGGAAACACTCTCTCCATACGGGCTAGGGAGGCGTGTCCCCTCGCAAGTCGGTTAGTGGCAGCTGTGGTCATGCAAAACAAAGGGCCTGTAAAAGTGACTCCTAGATACACATACTTCTCCACAATCTCCACTAGGGCATCTCTGTATATGAAAGAAAATCGTGAGGCGACTGCATAAGATGTGTTGAAGACCATAACCTTGGTTTTGCCGAAATTGACCGTAAGGTCTCTCTCCTTGCAAAATCTGTCCAATGCATTTAAGTGTTTCTGTAAACCCTCGGCTGAATCTGAGATCAAGACAATGTCGTCAGCATATAGCAATATGGGCACTAGTGTCTGAGCCAATGGTGACCAAAACTATCCACAAATATGGCGATCTCATCAATGTATAGGCCAAAGTGTGTAGGTGAGAGTGGGCAGCCCTGCTTAACCTATAGTGCTACATATATCTCCCGAGGTCCCACCGGGTGCATGTACTTGGCAGAGTACTTCCTCATATAGTGCCATCACACCCCATATCATCTCATGTGAGAACTGGAGCTCCTGCAAGCGTCCTATCAGAGGAGATCGAGGGACGGAGTCAAAGGCTTTGCGGAAATCCACAAAGCAGCAATACACATGTCTCTTTGAGGACCTGGCCTCATCTATGATAGCCCGTAAAGTAAAGATATGGTCCAGCGTGGAGAAGTTTCTCTAAAGCCTGCCTGGCCAGATGCTCTGTTTCCCATCCTCTCTGCCATAGAGCTCATCATGTCCTCTAGTACTACCCCATAGATTTTGGCCATTGTGTGACCAATCACGATAGTCTTGTAGTTACCTGGGTCCGTGGGATCTCTTGCTTTGTGGATGGGGACAATGGTGTTGGTAGTCTAGGAGGGTGGGAAGCCTTCACAAAGTGCTCTGTTAAAAAGACTGGCGCTGGCAAGAATGGGAGCCAATACGTGGTGCATGTGGGCGAAATGTTCTGCATGTAGATCCTCATGATCTTTTGCTCTCCCATTATGCAGCTTTTTAAGGCCCTAGTGACATTGGGGGAATCAAAGAGATAACATGATGTAGGCCTAGGGATGTGTGACATTTGTGGTATAGGCTGGTTTGGCACATCATACAGTTGTCGTGCATAGGCCTCCCAAAGGCTAGGATCTGTGATAGGTGTAGGTGCTCTCCCCCCCCCCCCCCCCCCCCCAAGAATGCGCCAAGCTGCTGAGTTGTCCTCGCTCAAAAAGAGTTGGTATAACTCTTGTTCTCGTCTAGCGAAAAATGCCCGTTTGTTTCGGTGAGTGAATGTACGGAAGATGCGTTGCATCTTATGTGCTGAAATCAGCCCATGTTCCCTCTCACGTAAGAGGCGAAGCTTGTTGTTTTTGCACTCTTCATCATACCATCCATTCTGGGGTTGGGATCCCACTGACAAACTTGCTGTGGAGCATGTGGTGTAGCCTACACCGTGTAGGGGAAGCTGGCGTGGGCGGATTCATGGATGATGGAGGAAAGTTGGGATGTGATGGTGGAGATAGGAAGGGATAAGTCAAGAGTTTAAATGTGGCGGGTGAGGTGGTCCTCATAGATGTGGTCAAGATCATGATGGAAATGAATCCGGGTGAAGGTGGTGACAAGGGGTGTGGGTGTGGGCGGTACGATGGGGCATGAGATCGTGAAAGAAAGTAATGCGCAGTTAGCTGGTATGGGGGGAGGAGGTATGGTGAAGTCTGAGATGTGTGGTATAAGAGTGGGAGATCCCATGAGGTAATCCACCGTACTAGTGCCTCCCCCATGCGGAAAAGATGTAAGGCTGTCCGATTGCGGCCATGTGGACAACCCATTATATATAACCAGCTCATGCATAGGCCCCATCTCCAAGAAGTGTCTACCATATGATGTTGCATTCCCTAGATCCTGGTTGGCCCTCTGGAGGCCCATCTCAGCCAAGTCAATTTTTGACAACATAATGGCATCTCCCTGGAAGTCATATGTCTGCACTTGTTCCCCTTTTGTCCGTGCATTAAAGTCTCCTAATAGGAGGACCTCTCCCTGTTGGGAGAACTCTGCAATGCTTGCAAATAATGGCGCATAGGGAGTCTCCCCTTTCTCTGTCAACCTGCATGCATATTCTGATTTCTCTGGTGGGAAGTATCATGCATCACTCTCAAGCTAGGCCTGGCTTGCAAGCCTGTTACTCGCACATGTAGAGCCCTAGATTGGCGACGCTTCTCTTCCTCAAGTGTGGCCGTCATGATGGATGTGGCATTCGGGGTGTGGACTGTTTTCTGCTTTTTCACAACCTCAACCCATTTGGAGGTTTCTCCAACCTCTTCTTTGGTTGCCTCCATGTCTTTTCGGAGGCCTGCATGCTCCTCCTGGAATCCTGATTTGGCCTCTTAAATCTCTGCTGTGATTGCCTTCTTAGCCTTCTCTAGTTCCGCCTCAAGTTTGGCATTGGTGTCCTGCAACTGGGCAATCTCTAGAGCAAGAGCTTCTTGTGTGGCTAGCTCTCCTTCCTCTTTGCCATACTTGTGCATCTCTTCCTTGCATAATTCCATACATTTCTCCATGCATGCAGCCAGGCATGCATCCTTCCAGGCTTCCATCTCTTGTCGCATCTTAGCTTGCAGCTGTTTGTACATTTCCTCTTTGCCCTGAATCTCAGTCCTGACAGCATGAATCTCCTTTTGATGTTGGTTCAATGTCCTGTCTATCAGTTTCTTTTGGTCTGAAAGGGCCTTTTGAGCCTGTTCTTCGATTCTATCTTCAAGAGGGAGCACCATTGTCACAGTCACCCAGCCCAAGCTGTGGTCAAGGACACGGAAGAAGACGGGAGCGGACCTGATGCGCGATGGAGTAAGGGCGAGGGGGAGAGAGAGAGAGAAAGAAAGAAAGAAAGAAAGATATATTAACGTCTACGAGAGGCCAAAGTCGGCCTATGAGACAGAAAATAATACAACTGTGTTCTTCCGGTCATCGGAAGAAAAGAAACAAAAGAAAAAGTGTGCATGTGTCTGGATACAACTGTGAATCATCATGGATCGGTGGAGGCAATATAAGGGGGGTGGGGATGTGGATGGAGTGCTAAGGCAAGATGCATCTCTATATGCTGAAGGGGTAGCACAAGCATGCTATGCAGATCTATGTCTAACTCCATCCAGTGCCATAAGAGGGATATAAGATATCATACATCGCCGATGCTGAGGCTGTGAATGGCATGAACATGTACCCTGAGTCTGAATGAAAGCGAGCTAGCCTCTCCTGTGTCTCCATCTGGTGTCTCATTCGGATAGCTGCTATCTCTCGGTGACGGAGTCGGGGTGCTCTATGTCCAGTCTGTCTAGGTCTCCTCCTGGCTCTCAATTCCTTTGCTCTCTGTGCGGTCACCCCACGTGGTACATCAGCTGGCACTGGCATAGCTCTCTGGAAGAAATCTGTGAGCTGGGACTGTCTCCCACCCCTAGTGGGAGCGGGTGTCTGGAGGAGTCTCTCTCGAGAACTATGAAGCTCTAGTAGTAGTCTACCAAGCTGTCGCTGGTCCGAGGCCTCCATCAACTGATGTAGTGAAGAGTGCTCCTCAAACAATCCTGCATATCTGTCTCTGACCCCCTGGTGGGCTCTACATCTACATACAAAGTGATCCTCAGTCTCCACCTCCTCGCGGCACAATCTGCATATCCGCTCAGCTCTGGGAACCCGTGCCGCTCTCCCAGCCTCTATCTCTAGCTGATGTGATGAGACTCGTAGCTGTCCAATAGCAACGCGAGAGCTGTGTGGCATGTATACATCCATGTACCGCGGTCGATGTATAAACCCATCCCCTAAGATGCTCATAAAGTGGTCTCTATAATACAGCATCTTCGGTGGTAGTGGGCTCTCTGGTGCTGTCCATGTCTCCTGTATGTAGTGCTGCGATATGTCCTGTCTCATCACTCTGTTCCTCTCATTGAGAGAGAGGTAACCCCGTGGAGCAGACTGATCATACTGAAAAGGTGGCAACCGCGCAATGTCTATCCCATGATGTGAGAACCACTGTAGCATCTGTGCATACCAAGATCCAGTGTGTCCAGCCTCGGCCAGCTGTTTGGATGCCTCAAAAGCTCGGCGGGATAATCTCTCCGTGGGCATCTCCCTCATCCTGTATATAAAGGAGATCGTCTGGAACAATGCCTCCACTGCCATAGGTGGTGCAGCAAACTCAGCTCGAACAATGTCGTGCGGGACGGATGGTTTGCTGCGTATCATCCTCGAGAGCATCAAGATCTGTGGTCTCTCCAGCTGTACCCATGTGGAGGCTGCAAGCCCTGGTGCCCAAACCGCTGCTACATACATCAAGGCTGGTGTCACTAATGTATCAAAGAGCCACCCCTTCGTGCGGGGTTCCTGAAAATGTGCCCGATGACACTGACGCTCAAGGCCAACAAGAGCTGCATACCCCCGGGTCACTCTGTCTTGGATTGCCTGAGCCATGGAGAAGCGTCCAGCTGAGCTAGTAAATGTGATGCCAAGATAAACATAAGAGCTCACCACCTCGACCCGCCCTCCTGCTAATGTGAGAGTAGTGTGGCTCCTGACTGCGGGTGAAGTGTGGAGGATCATAACCTTGGTTTTCCCAAGGTTCACTGTGAGGCCCTGCTGTGCGCAGAAGTCATCAAGAGCCACAATGTGTCTTTGAAGCCCAACCTGCGTGTCGGATACCAAGACGATGTCATCAGCATAAAGCATAACATGGACAGTAATACCTGATAGCTCAACCCCAGAGCCTCCTCCCTGTGTGATGTAATCGACCACCTCACCAATATAGAGCCCAAAGAGCGTGGGGGAGAGCGGGCACCCTTGCTTCACACCAATGGTGCTAGCAACTGTGTCGGATAAGCCTCCTGGGCATCGGACTCTCCCAAAGACCTTCTCATATAGCCTGTATATGCCCCACATCATGTCTGAAGGTATGCCTAGTGTCTGTAGTCGCCGAAAGAGGCGCTCTCTGGGCACAGTATCAAATGCCTTGCGGAAATCCACAAAGCAAAAATAGAGCCGTTGCCTCCGTGCCTTGGCCTGATCAATCAGGCACCTCAATGTAAAAATGTGGTCGATGATCAAGAAGGCTCGACGGAAGCCTGCCTGGCCTGCTGCTCTCAATCCCCCAACCTCTGCATGAGTGCTCAGCTCTGCCTCCAAAACTGCCCCGTATAGTTTGGCCAATATATGGCCAATCATGATGGTCCTGTAGTTCCCGGGGTCTAGTACATCTCCCGCTTTATGGATCGGCACAATAGTGTGCATCGTCCACTCAGCCGGAAACCCCTCTGACAGAGCTCTGTTGAAGAGATGAGCAAGAAATGGTGCCAATGTATCAATAGCATAGATGAGATGCTCTCCCTGTTATCCTGTATGATCTGTCGCCCGTCCATGTTGGAGTCGGCATATGGCCCTCCTAACCATAGGTGGGGTGAAGAAGATGGAGACTGTGGAGCATGGCTCTGTGGGCTGTGGTATAGGGGGCTGTGCAGGCACATCATAAAGTCTCTCTGCATATGTCTGCCAGGTCTGAGGATCGGCAATAGGTGGGGGAGGACGGGGCTCTCTGAGTCTCCTCCAAGTAGCAGCAGCATCTCTGCTCATGAGCATGTGATATGTGTCCCAGTACTGAGCCGCCTCATAAGCTCGCCGCTTACGGTG
Organism: Cibotium barometz; assembly: GCF_041138505.1. Lineage (NCBI taxonomy): Eukaryota > Viridiplantae > Streptophyta > Polypodiopsida > Cyatheales > Cibotiaceae > Cibotium > Cibotium barometz. Next base: position 61,096,673 of record NC_141055.1, read on the forward strand.
GGTGAGAGTATGCATCCTCCTGCATGCCTGCCTCTGGGTGATCTCCCCATGAGCCCTCTGCACTCGGAGACTGCGGTAAAGGTTTCTGCACTCATCATCATACCATCGATTCTGGGGCATGCTTCAGATGTAGGTGGCCGTCCTGTCTGTATGTGGTATGGGAAACTCCTCGCGGCTGCGGAGTGCAATACATGTGAGAGCTGGGAGGTGAGCATGGCCATGGGTGCCGATGGATCTAAGGCAAATAGCTGATCATGAACATGATAGTCGTACACCTCGGCTAGGTCCTGAGTGAAGTGAAAAATAGTGCGTGGTGGCTGTATGATGGGTGGGTGGGTCTCCAATAAGCTCCTGAAAGTGAGGGATAGGTATGTATGATCCGCCCCAATGGGGCATGGTGGTACGGTGAAGTGAGACACCATATCTGCTGCCTCCCGGGATCCCATCACATAATCCACTGTACTACTGCCGCCTCCCACTGGAAAGCAAGTCAACCCACCTGAATCTGGCCACTGAGTCATCCCGTTATAAATAACGAGATGGTGTCGGACCCCAAGCTCCAGCAAATGTTGCCCATATCCAGTGCTGTCAGCTCCTCCATCAGCGGAGATCCGAGTGGTCCCTGTATCCTCTGTAGCTAGCGGCTCTAGTCTCAAGGGATCCTCAAAGTCATAGATCTCGCACTGTATGCTCTGAGTCCGTGCATTGAAGCCCCCCATCAAGAAGACTTCTCCCAGTGTCGAATAGTGTAAGATCTCCTCAGATAAGACAGAGTATGGAGACTCACTAGCCTCTCCTCCACCCGGCTCCTCGGTGGTGGCAAACTGCGACCCCTTCGGAGGAAAGTAGCAAAGGGCGATATAAATCCATCTGGTCTCCGAGAGGCGTAAGCTAATCCACATGTATCTCGCCTCCGAGTCTCGTGCTACGACTCGAACATGCTCATGTAACCCATGCCTGAAAAGCACTGCAATACCTCCTGAACCTCGGGAGGTGGCCTGTCTCATCCCCTGTCGGTGAGCTGACTCCCACTGATAACCCTCAACCCGTGGTAAGCCCCTCTCTGGGCTCTCATGTGTCTCTGTCATCAAGATGATATCCCGGCCCTCCATCACCTCCTCAAGTCTCCTTGGATGTGTCCATAGGACTCCATTACAGTTCCAGATTGCTATGTGTATCTCTTTGTCTTCATGTTGTTTCCTCCGTGTCTCATAGGCTAGATGGCGCTATTCGACCCTCTTCCCATCAATGTAGATGTGACCATCCCTATAATGTGCCTTCTTCCCTTCTTTGCGTGCCGCCTTGATCTTCGGCATGCATAATCTTCTATGCTCCAGTTGCATCCATGTGAGGTCATCATCGAAGTAGATGGGGTCCCCTGGCAAGCTCCTCAAGATAGCCCGTCTTCTCATAAAACTCATCCTACTCTCCTCGTCCGGGAACTGTAGCACTAAGGCCTTGCCTTTGGTGGAGTCCTTTGGGGTTGTCCTCCATACTCTAGTGAATGGGAGCGGCTCATCCTCCTTTAGTCCTAGCTTGGTACATAGGTTCTGCCCGTCAATCTCGGGCGTGGAGGTAGTGCTCTCTGGTATCCCTGTGACTCGGATGTTGAGGCGCCGGATCCGTCGCATCTTCTCTTCATCAAGAGTAGACTGCATCATGTGTACATCTTCTTGTACCTCCTTCTTGATGTTCTTCTTCATCACTTGTACATCTTCTTGCACCTCCTTTTTGATGTTCTTCTTCATCACTTCTACCCATCCTTCGCGCGCCGCCTCCATTTTCCCCTCGATTGTGTGGGTGAGGGTTTTGGTGATCTCTTCTTTGATTGCCTCTTTGTCCACCTCAAGAGTCTCTCCTTCCTCCCGTGGACGATCGCGTAAGGATGCCACTTCGCCCTTCAAAAGGTTGATTTCCTCCTGCATGGCGAGCTTTTCCTTCTCCCACTCCTCTTGGATGGTAAGCTTCTCTTCCTTCCATATTTCCGCTTGGGCCTCCAGCTTCCCCATGTGCGTCAATAAGTCCTTCTTGATGGCGGTGATGCTGCTGTTCAATGTCTTCTTCTGGTCCTTGATAAGATAGAAAGATTTTATTAATGTCTTCCAAAAGACCGAACTCGGTCTATGAGACAAATGAGTGTACCTGTGTGGGGTATCCTCTGTCATCCCAACAAAATGAAAAAGTACTGAACTAAAAAGCTGAATTTGGGTGTGCAATAAGTACAATGAGTGGAGCTCTACAACTAGGAGAATGCAAAGCTATATGCATGGAGTATACAATCATGATATGCAACCTAGCTAGCTCCATCCTGTACCATACTGGGGGTATAAAATGGTATACATCAATGAAGGGGGTGTCCACAGCTCCTTGAAGAACATGCCTGGGTCTGCTCTGAAGCGAGCCAGTCGCTCCGCACCCTCTCTGTGAAACTGAGCTTTGATCTTTGTCATCTCTCTCTGGTATCGGCGTGGTGTCCGAAAGCCAGGTGTCCTCTGTCTCTTGCGGGCTCTGAGTGTCTCTGCTCTCAGGAGAGCAATTCCCTACTGAGTAGGGGCTGGGAGGGGGGTGGATCTCTGAAAAAATGTAGTAATCTGTGTCTGTCGTATGTGTGTCTCTGTGTGTTCTTGTATGAGTGTGTGTGTGTGTGTGTGTGTCTCATTGTGTGCGTGCATGAGTGTGTGTGTGTCTCTGTGTGTTCTTGCATGAGAGTGTGTGTGTGTGTGTGTGTGTCTCATTGTGTGCATGCATGAGTGTGTGTGTGTCTTTGTGTGTTCTTGCATGAGTGTGTGTGTGTGCGCGCGTGCGCGCGCAGGCGCGTGCATGAGTGTGTGCAAGAGAAACACATACCAAAGCTGTCGGTGGCTCGATGGATTGTTGCGGTGGTCGATGGATCGCTGTCGTGCTCGATGGATCTGTCTCTGTCTCTGTCTCTCTCAGGTGCAAATAGAATAAAAAAAGAGTCGTTTTTAATATTCACAAACCCCACGTGTCAATTGTTAACATCACACGTGTCTGTTATTACTACACACGTGGGCTCTGGAGCTGTTTGAGCCTGTAATGATGTCTCTCTGTGACGCTGTATGTCTAGAATGAATCTCCCCAGTATGCGCTGGTCTGCTGCCTCAAAGATCTGGCGTAGGGAATGTGGCTCTCTGAATAAAATGGGATATCTCTCTCTAATGGCTGTATCTGCTCTGCATCTGCATACATAATGCTCCTCACTCTCCACCTCCTCTCTGCACAATCTGCATACCCTCTCCTCTCGGGGGATTCGTGCTGCTCTGCCAGTCTCGATCTCCAATCGATGTGATGAGACTCTAAGTTGACCAATAGCTACTCGAGAGCCGTGTGGTAAAAAGCCCTCCATGTATCTAGGCCTCTCTATAAATCCATCATCAGTGATACTCATGAAGTGATCTCTGTAGTAGTATAGCATCTTCGGTGGAAGAGGCTATGTAGGCGATATCCATGTCTCTCGTGTATAGAGCTGCCATAGGTCCTGTCTCAATACTTTGTTCCTCTCACTATGAGAGAGACGGATATGTGGTGCATCCCTATCATACTGGAATGGTGGTAGATGATCCATGTCTAGGCCATGCTGTGAGAACCAATGTGTGACTTGTGCATACCATGATCCTCTGTCTCCTGCCTCAGCCAGTTGTCTAGATGCCTCAAAAGCTCTGTATGACAATCTGTCCTGTGGCATCTCTCTGAATCTGTCTAGCATGCATATAGTCTGGAATATGGCCTCTACCAACATAGGAGGGGCAGCAAACTCTGCTCGGATAATGTCATGAGGTACTGACGGTTTGCTGCGTATCATGCGTGCCATCATGAGGGCCTGTGGTCTCTCTATTTGTGTCCACCAATGGGTAGCAAGGCCTAGCGCCCATACCGCTGCTCCATACATCAGTGCCGGTGTGACTAATGTGTCAAATAGCCACCCCTTCGTCCGGGGCTCCTGAAAATGCGCCTGGTGGCACTGTCTCTCTAGCATAGCCAATGTTGCATATCCCCGTGTCAATCTAGCTCTGGCTGCTGAACCCATGGTGAAGCGCGTGGCTGCTGCAGAGAAGGTAACCCCTAGGTACACGTATGATGTCACCACCTCCACGTGGCGTCCTGCGAGAGTGAATGTTAGCTGACTCCTGCCCTGTCTTGATGTATGAAAGACCATAACCTTGGTTTCCTAAGGTTCACAGTAAGACCCCTTTGTGTGCAGAAATTATCGAGTGCATGTAGAAGCTGTTGTAGACCTACTGGAGACTCAGACACTAATACAATATCATCAGCATAAAGCATAATATGTACTGAGGTACGTGCTAGATCAACTCCATCTCCGCCTCCCCGTGTAATGAAGTCAGCCACCTCATCAATGTATAACCCAAATAGCGTGGGGGAAAGTGGGCATCCTTTTTTCACACCAATGGTGCTAGCAATAGTCTCGGACATACCTCATGGGCATCTGACTCGCCCAAAAACCTGCTCATATAATGCATAGATGCCCCATGTCATATCTGCTGGTATGCCAAGAGACTGCAGGCATTGAAAGAGCCTCTCTCGTGGTACTGTGTTAAATGCCTTGCGGAAATCTACAAAGCAGCAATAGAGCTTTCTCTTCCTCACTCTGGCCTGATCAATCATACATCTCAAAGTGAATACATGGTCAGTGGTAGAGAAAGCTCTCCTGAAGCTTGCCTGCCCTGATGAGCGTAAACCTGCTCGCTCGGCATATAAGCTAAGCTCTTGCTCCAACACTGCACCATAGAGTTTGGCCAACACGTGGCCAACCATAACGGTCCTGTAGTTGCTCGGATCGACCCTTGTTTTGTGGATCGGCACAATGGTGTGCATCGTCCACTCCGCAGGCAAACCCTCTGCTAGTGCCTTGTTAAACAGGTGTGCAAGAGAAGGAGCCAAAGAATCTACTCCACTCACCCTGTAGGCCCATATGGTCGGCGGCCCGTCCATGCTGTAGGCGGCGGATAGCTTCCTTTACCATCGAGTGGGTAAAGAAGCTAGTTGTGGTACGTCGAGGCTCCTGTGGGTGAGGTATAGGTGGCTGCTGTGGGGCGTGGTATAGGCCCTCTGCATATGTGTGCCATGTCTGTGGGTCTGCAATGGGTGTCTGTGTCCGGGGCTCTCTGAAGTGCCGCCATGAGATAGGGCTATCTCTACTCATATATATATATATATATATATGAGTAGAGATAATATATTCTTCTTCTTCTTCTTCTTCTTCTTCTCTCTCTCTCTCTCTCTCTCTCTCTCTATATATATATATATATATATATATATATATATATATATATATATATATAGAGAGAGAGAGAGAGAGAGAGAGAGAGAGAGAGAGAGAGAGAGAGAAGAAGAAGAAGAAGAAGAAGAAGAAGATATTATCGTCCTCGGGAGGCCGAAAAACGGCCCATGGGACCCCCACGAAGTAAGTACAAAAGCTGTAAACAAAGCCTCCTCCTTTCATGGGAGGGAAAAAAAAAAAAGACTAGTGTGTGGCCATCTTACAAGGTAGTCACGGTGCTTGAGAATTTTGATGAAGTATATGCCAAGGGCAGCAAGTTGGCCATGCGAGAGCAAATTCACTAAGTCGGTGTATCCTTCTAGAGTGGTGTTGAAATCTCTCCTTATGTGCTGATATTGTGGGCATGTTAAAAGAACATGCTCCTCTGTCTCCACTGCTCCCAGACTACATAGCCAGCATAATCTTTTCTCTCTCGAGACACCGCTCCATTCTCCTCTCTCAATCTCGAGAGTGTGTGACCGGGTGCGGATGAGCGCAAGACCTCGCCTGGCATTAGCAGGAATGGGTGTGCTTATGTATTTCTGAGCATTATCTTCTTCTTGTGAGTATGTGACCCAGTGGTTTGGATTAATGTGCGAACAGTAGTATTCATATTTAGCCCTTTTTTCTGTTGATTGCCATTGGCAATGTAGTGCTTCCAATAATGCTTGGTGGAATGCTATCTCGTCTACTTTGTCTGGCGATGTATCTAGGTACGAGGCTACACCCCATCTTTGGAGAGAGAGAGAGAGAGAGAGAGAGAGAGAGAGAGAGAGAGAGAAATGAAATGAAATGTTATATTAATGTCTTCAAAAGGCCATAATGACCTATGAGACCAAAAAGTTACATCATGGTGGATCTGATACAATGTCTGGATAAAAAACCAGAAAATGAAAAATAAAGATGATACTACTGGCACCTAGAAAATGAAATTGGAACTGGAAGGTAAACAGAAACCCTTATAGGGTGTGAATATAGTGAGGGGGGGGCTACGCTATGGAGGTGAGTGGAGTATAGTGAGGGGATACAATATCATGTGGGACGGGGGGGTACACTATGGAGGTGCCTCCATCTCATAATATGTGCCGCATCGGACGCTAGCGGATCTCCTCAATATCCTCTGTGGTCAGCACCCTTACTGGGTGTCCCGCATGTCTCGCAAGAATAATCCGAATCCGCCGCTGCAACCTCCGTCTATGTTGGGATGCCCTCCTCCGTAGTCGTGGGCGTCTGGACCACCCAAGCTCAGTCGCACGATCAATCAGTGTACCGCTGGTGTGGGCAGTATCCATGTCCTGCTCTGCTGCTATGGTCCATCTGGCGCAGTGATGGCAAGATTAAAGAAGTCTGTAATGTGCCTCTGAGTCTGGCTCTCTGTGCGCCTAAGCAGGCATCCATGTCCTCCTAATGTCCAGCTGAACTAAATCCTGACGGATGAGTCTGGTAATCTGTGTCCGTGTGAGTGAGAGAGGGTGCCTCCAGAGAATACTGGAAGGGAGGTAATCTGTTCATGCTAAAACCATGTGCCTGGAACCAAGATGTCATCTGTCCATACCAACAAGCCGTGTCTCCCTGTAAAGCTAACTGTCGGGAGGACTCAACTGATCTCGTAAGAGCCTCAATCACCAGAGGTGCAGCCGCCAGCTCTGCTCGAATAATCTCATGAGAGAGAGAGATAGAAATGAAATGTTATATTAACGTTTGCAAAAGGTCAAAATTGGCCTATGAGACAAACAAGTAGTACAATGATGTTCCTCCAGTCATCGAGAGAGAGAGAGAGAGAGAGAGAGAGAGAGAGAGAGAGAGAAAGTTATATTAAACGTCTTCAAAAGACCTAGTGGGTCTATGAGACCAAAAGTGATACAATAGTGTCCATGTAATTTCATCATGGTTTAAAAGAAAACAAAGACTAGAGCTATGAGCTGAGAATGTCAAATCCGAGCCATATGATACAAAGTGGGACCATCATCATACAACCTCTGGAGCTAACACCCCCTACCGGGGAGGGGGCCGTAAAAGAAATCAAGCATGGGTTTAGCCTGTAAAAGGCTCTTCTTTGCCTCTCCAAGATCTCCTCAAGCTGGGGCTGATGTCTGTGTTGCTGGTGAGGTCTAGGGAGTCTGGGGCGTCGGGCTCGCTGTAGTGTCATGGCCCGGTCTAGAGTCACGCCAGAGTGGGGTTTGGCAGGGGGTCGGGCACTCAAGAATGTGTGCACTGTGGCTCGATGAGGCTGTGGGTTATGTCATCCATAGCTGGTGGGGCATCCTCTCGTGGTCATCCGTGTATATATATATATATATATATATATATATAGAGAGAGAGAGAGAGAGAGAGAGAGAGAGAGAGAGAGAGGTGTGCAGGTTTTGAAGTTAGATGAGCTAGCTTGCCTATTAAAATCAAGCCATATGAAAGAGGCAACTCTTGGATGTTAGATGAGGATTATAAGAGGCTCATCCACTAATTGATACTAACAGCTTCACATGTTAGGAAAACACAGCAGTTTTTGGTTTAGGATTATGCTTAACATGGACTTCAAATCTCATGCTATTATTATGCCCAATTCAACCATTAACATTTTTTTTTCTTTCCGCTTCCCCCCCCCCCCTCTTTTATTTTCTCAGGCCCATAAAGTCAGGATAGAATTTCATAAAGGTTTTGCAGACAAGACCTACATGCGCATGGATGGAGAGCCTTGGCTACAACCATTACCTGTTGATGACTCCACAACGGTCATCGAAATCACTCACCTAGCACAGGCTGTAATGCTCACAACAAGCCATTGTATTGCAGAGTGTGTTCCCCATGAAGCTGGAAAAGTCAATTCAAGTTCGGATGTGCTCTGTAGCCCTTCTTTTAAAATCGATGAGTCGGTTCCCATAGATGCTTTTGAATCGGATGGCGGGAGCTCTAGCTCGGAGGAGAGTGAGGTAAGAAGAAAGTTTGGTGCAGCGGATACCTTCAAGATAAATTTGTGATGCCCCTACCGGTGCTGCTGATATCATCAAGATGCATTCCTGATACAGCTTTGTCTCTTAAGCAGTTTTTACCTTCAAAATCTTGTAGTTATTGATGTTGACATGGAGTCGTTGAGTAACAGGCCTTGTATGTCTAAAACATGTTTGAAATAGTTGGCTTATGTTGCATTACTGTTAGCAGTGTTCCCCCCACTTAAGTTGTATCTGCATTTGAGTGTATTATGAATGCTAAATGAATCAGTTTTTTGTAAGGTGCCTTGTAAGTTTTTGGGAAAATGTGTAATATTTTCAAATCTAGAATTTTTTGGAAGTGATACAAAATAATCAGGAATTTAAGTGTGCTTACAAATATTAATTGTGTGTGTGTGTGTGTGTGTGTGAGAGAGAGAGAGAGAGAGAGAGAGAGCTATATTAAACGTCTTCAAAAGACCCAGTGGGTCTATGAGACCAAAAGTGATACAATAGTGTCCATGTAATCTCATCATGGTACAAAAAAAAACAAAGACGAGAGCTATAAGCTTGGAATGTGCTATATGATACAAAGTGGGACCATTATCATCATACAACCTATGGAGCTAAGCCCCGGTAGGAGGAGGGGCATGGGGTTAGCCTGTAGAAGGCTCTACCGATCCGCTGGGCATGGGAAGTTGGCTCTGTGCCTCTCCAAGATCTCCTCAAGCTGGGGCTGATGTCTGTGTTGCTGGCGAGGTCGAGGGAGTCTGGGACGTCGGGCTCGCTATAGTGCCGTGGCATGGTCTAGAGTCACACTAGAGGGGGGTCTGGTGGGGGTTTGGGCACTGTAGAATGTGGGTATGCCATCCATGGCTGGTGTGGCGCCCTGTCATGGTCGGAAGAACGGAGTGATTGTTGCCTAGGGCCGGGGTGGATGTCTCCCACGGGGTCTCGATTCCTTAACCAATGAGTCTCGATGGTGATGAAGCTCTAGTAGGAAGAGGCCTAGGCTCCGTTGATCAGGGTAATCCATGATCCTGGATAAGGGTCCAAAACCCTCTCTGAAGAGACATTGGAACCTCCCTCGAATCTCATAATATATGGTGCACCTATATATGAAGTGCTCCTCTGAGTCGACCTCCCGTAGCATAGTGTGCACATCCTCTGCGCGCCGCGTGCTCTCTTTTGTCGCTCTCAATCTCACTTCATGGATATCAAAACCTGTCTTTAAAAATTATTCCATTAATCATTGTCGGTTCTTATATGTTAAAACATGTAACGGTGCTTCAAGATAAATTCATGATGCCCCTACCAGTGCTACTTATATCATCACGGTGCATTCTTGATACAGCTTTGTCTTTTAAGCGGGTTTTACCTTAAAACCTTGTAGTTATTGATGTTGGCATGGAGTTGTTGAGTAGCAGGCCTTGTATGCCTAAAACATATCTGAAATAGTTGGCTTATGGTGCATTATTATTAGCAGTGTCCCCCCCCCCCCCCCCCACTTGAGCAGTTGTATCTGGATTTGTGTGTTACGAATGCTAAATGAGTCTATTCATTATAAGGTTCACTTGTAAGTATTTGGGAAAATGTGTAATATTTTCAAATATAGTGATAAGAAATAATTAGGAATAAAGTTTGCTTACAAGCATTAACAATGTGTGTGAGAGATATTAGTGTCTTGCAAAAGACCCAACAAGTCTATGAGACAAGAAGGTGTACAATGTGTCCATGGAATCTCTCATGGAAAAAAAGATAACAAAAAGAACCAACACTAATCCCTAGGTAAATGTAGATATGTATGGATCATCATCGTCATCCTCATCATGGAGGATCGCCATCCTCATCATCGTGGATATAAAGTGGGTGTAGAGGATACGGGGGTGTGTGTGTGGAGAGGGAGTTATCCATCTATGTGTGGTAGGGGTCCATAAAGGATGTCCAACGTCGGTGAGGTGGTGAGGAGGGTCCCTAGATCTACAGGGCTGAGGAGAAGTTGGGACTTTTACTTCAATAATTGCAAGATCTCTCTCTCTCTCTCTCTCAGTTATTCGAGGAAAAGTGTTCTTTCAAGAGCATGAACTCTCTCTCTCTCTCTCTCTCTCTCTCTCTCTCTCTCTCTCTCTCTCTCTCTCTTCGTGTGCCTGTTTTTTCTGCTCTCATTTTCATTTTATGCATCTCAAAACCTATCTTTAAAAATAATCCCGATAATCATTGTTGGTTCTTATATGTTTAAACATGTAATGGTGTGAATATTTTTTCCATAATTGGATTTTAAAAACCCTATGGCGAGTTGTGCACTTTTGTGGCTTTTCTTCACAAAAATGGTAAAGTTAAGTGCTCTAAGTATAATATCATAAAAAATGCAAAATAATCTGTGTCAAGGGCAACTCAAATGACTCAATCGCTACTATCTACTTATTCTAAGTACACAATGTAAAACTTGTGGGGGAACATGAGCCTTTGACATGGTTGGGTTACATGAGATTCAACACAAGCATAAACCTTGGTCACCCATATTAATCTTGAATGGTTCCCTTGGTATCATTTTAGTTTTACTTTGTAGATGGGTGTAAAGGATGTCATGTATTTTGTGCTATTTCATCTTTTGTAACGTACCAAGTGAAGTCTGTGTATTAACATTGAAAGCTAAAGTGGCTGTTGTGCTCCTCTACAAGTTTTTAGTACTACTCAAGCAATGTACCACTTAACTTCAAAACTCGAGGTGCATGACAAATGATAAAAGTATTCGTAACTTTTGTGTAAGTCATATCATTTTAGAAATCCAATTCAATTACATTAGCAAGTATGTAACATTATCCATCTTGTTTACAATCAAGTGCAATGGACATAAAGGGCCAAAAGAATTTAAAGAACCATGTTTTTGCTATAGTTTTGGATTACTTACATATCATACAATACTGTGATTATTTACAAACCCATACAAAAAAACATCAACTAGTATGTCATTTCCAACCATGCTTACTTTTTAGGTCCTTCATTGTATTCATCTTGATTTTTAACGTATTTCTTTTTTAGGGTATTCATTATTGATATACTAAGCTCTAGTCTTTGACCTTCCATTTTCCCATTGAATAGTGTGTTCCTCATTCTAAGTTAGGCAAAATAACCACTTTCTAAAATCATGGACATAAAGAATGGTACCTTTGTCATTCTTAGTGTGTTTTCAAAGTGTTGGGTGCTCACCCAATTTTCACAACAATGCCTAACTTATAGATATTGTGAAGATTTGAGAAAACTATGCAAATTAGGGATTGGGAGCATTGTTGGTGCTAAAAAACGACCATCTTCCTATAGGACACCTCAAGTTTGAAAGGTGACATTGCTATATAAGTCTATTGAAAGTGCATAAAATTGAAAGCCATGTAGAATTCATCCCTCTCATGAAGCATAGGGCCAACTTTCCATTCCAAGGGTATGTGAACCATCAAATTCAGGGGTATTGCATTGATGATTCTTGCACCACCGTCAAATACAACTACCTTGTGTTGTGTCTAATAAATATCATCTCCTTGGGGTTTTGCATGAGTAGCAATTGTGTAGCTATAAGAGTGGTGCTCAACAACACTTAGAAGGCTCCATTAGACTTACATTTTCTTCTCATTCCTTGATGCTACCAATGAAATCCAAAATTTGGCTTATAACTATATATGGTTAAGGGTTTCTCATTGTTTGGAAAGTTTCTAAGTTTGGGGTCAATACATAGGTTGGTCTAGTGTTATATAATGTCTGCTTTTATTCACCTCAAGATCCTACAAAAATCTACCTCATGGAGAACACTTCTACATCACTTTCTTACACATTCTAAGTATGCTAAGCTCACTAAATCTTTAATTTAGACTATATGAATGAAAAGACAAAGTATCATTATCAACAAATCATCTGCATGATGTAGAAACTCACATAGAAGGATTTTACAATGGGTGATCAATGCACATTTTGCACTTTGTCCTCCTTGTACCCTCAAAATTCCAACCTAAGCACTTCACTTAACTATTTTCTTGAGTCCTTCTAATAGCCTATTATGTGTAGTAATTATTTTGCTTCAAATTTTGGTTCCCCATCAATTGTATAGTGGTAATGTGGAACTTATTGCACACTATTATATGCTAAATGAAAACTTGATGCATTTCTTGTTTGTGCAAAGGAAAAGATTCACCTTGTCCTTCCTTTTTTCAAACATCTATCCAAACTTGGAAACATTTTCCAAATTTTTAGGACCTTTTAGCCCTTCTGATTAGTGAGGTGATGAATGTTATGAATAAATCATCCTCCATTAATATGCAGGACAAAGCCTTCTACATATACACATGTAGATGTAGAGGCAAAATTTCATCTCTAGGAGATTGAGGTGTAGGCCGATATGGAATCATGAATCATGGATAACAACAATAAGATTTCCATTTGCAAATAGGTGGAAGAGGCCACTCTAGAGGTAGGGAGAGCCAAAGAGGTCAAGATAGGTGGCAAAGAAATCAGAGTGGAAATAATACATAGTGCTATTATTATGGTAAACTAGGGCATATATAGCAAAGGACTACTATAAAAACCAAAATGACATAAAAAGTGAAAAATTGTGGCAAGGAACTATGTATCATTGTCCAAGAAGTAAGCAGGCTAAAGATAGAAGTGAGAAACTTTTTATGATGCAGTATATGCTTAGTTTCATTAACCACATATGCACTGAATGCACTAGATGTATGGTATGTTGATTTAGGTGCCTCTAACCACATAACTAGCCATGGTGATTAGTTAAGAGAATTAAAAGATTTGAAAAAACCAGGTTGTGTAGAAACAAATGATGATATAATACATCCTATTGTGCATGTTGGAAAAGTCTCTTTATCTATGCAGGATAACAAAATGAAGTATCTTATTGATATGCTTCATGTGTTGAACATAACGAAGAACTTGGTTTTTTTGGGCAAATGTCTGCAAAAGTGAGGTTTAACCATCATGGATGTTATGTGGAAGATTTTAATAACTAGTACTGCTTGGTTGCAAAGGAGAACATAGTTGACAAACTTTTTACATTACATGTAAATAGTTTGATGTAAGCATTCTTGAAGTGAAGGCTCAAATGTTTGCACATGGTACAAGTGTGATTGTAGACATTAATATTTGGCATAAATGCATTGAACATGTCAATATTCATATGCATGCCCACAGTATAACATTTTTGCATGATAAGATGATAAGCATGCAATTCAAAGATCTTTAGATGTGGTGCTTTCTGATGTTTAAGGACCAACACAGACGACATCAATAAGAGAATGCCATGATTATATATATTTCATTGATGAAAACACTAGGAAAGTGGGTGTCTTTCATGAAAGAGAAAAGTGAAGTGTTTACTCACTCTCGCGGAGCTTTAAAGCTATGGTAGAAAAATAAAAAGACATGTACATAAAATGGTAAGATGGCAGGGGGATATATATTTCTTCAATAAACTCACTGACTATTTGAGAGAGCATAGGATAAAGGGACATTTTACATACATATACACTCCGTGGGCAAAATGGGGTTATAGAAAGGAAAAAAGGCATATTATAAAAGTGCCCGTGTATTGATGAATAAGAAAAAAGGATGCCTCATTATTTTTGGACTAAAGCTGAGCACACACTTGAAAGTGTTTAGGTAAGCAATGTTCCACATGAGGTGAAAATTAAGTTGGATCCTAAGGCATACAAATGCATATTCATTGGTTATTTCCTTGAGAAGAAAGGTTATAGATGCTATAACCCCATTATGTGGTGTGGGATTTGAGTAAGTAAGAGATATTGTGTTTGATGAGATTATTAGCTGGTAAGTAACAATGAAGGATTCTGTAGAGGCTGAATCAAAGTATTAGATGAGTGTTTTATATGTTGTCTGCAACAATCACAAGCACTTAATGTGGACTAGGAGAGTCCTCACAAGTCTATTGTGAGATCTTGGTCAGAGTAGGCACGTTGAGGCATAATGTTAGTGGGAATTCTGATCTGTCATGTGGAGGTAATATAGGTGCTAAAAATTTAGCAACTTCACATATATCATGTAAGGGAAAAGAAAAGGTGGATATGCCTTTTATAATGCCTCACGTTTCAATAGATCACTCCTTTATTGACAGAGATAGTGGCTTAGAGTAGAGCCTTGATGAGGAGTTTTGGATCCTAGCTTTTGTTACACTTGGTTGTTCAAGTCAAGAGATTACCTTAACGTTGTCAAAGCATGTGTTGTTGGGCCTTCCCTTCGAGCTGCAAATGCAACTTCCCAATGTGGGTGCGCTAGCTCTTTCATTTACGACCTCACTCCGTTATCACATTGGAATGCTTCTTGCCAATGCGATGAAGTTAGAGATCTCTAAGCATAGATGGAGGCAAAAAGACATGGTCCTTTATGATGGTTCTCTCTCATAAAAGGTGAGGGATGAAGAGGATGCTAATGCAAATAGAAAAATGACAACTAATCCTATCTAGCAAGCTTCCATAAAAAAATTAAGATTCAGTAGTATACATACAAGCAACTAGAGGAAAGAAGTATGCAAAAGGGAATGATTGTGTATTTATTATTATAAAAAATAACTTATATATGTGTGACTAGTTTTCACACTAGGCTGGTTATACTTAAAAATAGTTTGGCCTCTATTACTAGCCCTTAGCAAATATGTACATGAAGTTCCTAGACTTTCCCTATTTGACATTAAGCACACAAGGTAAGGCCACTTCATGTGTTATAGCATTGTATTACAAAAGATAAGTACCCATTTGATCAGGTAAAATGGCAAAGCACCTTATGGTAGGTCGGGTAGGTGAAACCATCTTAACCTATGGAGTGGGTAACATAACCTCGTGTCCTCACATTATTCAAGTTGGTGTGGTGAAGTTGATATTGAGGTGGAAAGTTGCGGATGGTCTAGGATACTTCAGAAAGGTGACATGAAAAGGTAAGTGGTATGGTTCGGGATCGATTCACCGCTGGATGTAGGGTGAGAAGCTTTTGGTAGGCCTAGTGGTAAGCAAGCAAGGAGTTGAGGTAGTATGGTTTAGGTAGCCCTAGTGATAGGCAGCACGACGGCATGGAAATTGATAGAAGAGGTAGAGGTTCTTCATGCTAGGCCTTCGTTGGTAGGCATGTAATGGTAGGCAACGTGTTGAGGCGGCATGGTTTAGGTAGCCCTAGTGGTAGGCAACATGACAACATGAAAAGTGATAGGAGAGTTAGAAGTTCTTCATGCTAGGTCTTCGTTGGTTTTGGAAGTGGCGTGGACTTGTCAACATTAGGCAGTTGGTGGAAGTGCTCAACACCCTATGATTGGTGCTTAGAGATGAAGCTTCTTCATGGATGAATATGTCGATGATGGTGAGATTGTGTTAGAGTTGAAGTAGAGGTTATGTTAGATATCCGTAACGCCGCTACGGGCGTTACCACAGGAGGGGACGGCCTCTGGCTCACCACCTAGCCATAGAGGAAGAATGAGGATTGCCCCTCATCCCCCAGGCTATATAGTGTGTGGCCTGCCGTCCACACTAGCCTGGCCGCCCATGACTCCGCACGGGCGTCCTCTCCCACTGAACCCCGGACATGGCCATCCGGTCTGCCGTCGGTCACACAGGCGTTACAGCCTACGTGACATTACCCCCCCTTAAGAAGAGTTTTCGTCCTTGAAAACAAACTGGGGAAACCTTTTGGAAATTGCACTACGGCGTTCCCAGGTAGCTACCTCCTCATCCCTATCTGTCCATTTAACAAGTACCTCCTGGTATACTTTATGTCGGGTTTGTCTGTCACGATACTGTAGAATCTTTTCAGGTTCATGTGGTATCTTTGGTGGCTCTATCAAGTCCACCAAAATCTCTGGAGGAACTGCGTTCTCTAACCCGTGAACTGATTTCTTCAGTTTACTGACATGGAAGACAGGATGGACTTGAGAACTCTCCGGTAACTCAAGTTTATATGCTACGTCCCCAATCTTCTTAAGGATTTTAAAAGGACCACAATATCTCGGAGAAAGTTTATTACACTTTCCTGTTTTCATGGTTTCTGACTGCGCAGGAACCTTGAGGAATACAAAGTCACCTTCTGCAAAGGTCACCTTTCTACGTCCTTTATCCGCATAAGTTTTAGCGCGATCCTGAGCGCTACGAATGCTCTCACGTGCGGCTCTGAGCATATCATTCATGTCTTCAAGGAAATCCTTGACAGATTGAATCTTTTCCTTTTCTAGGCCTACAGCCACATCGGAGATCTCGGCTAGAATCCATACATTAACATGAATGGTGTAAATCCAGTCGTCGCTGAGTGTTTGGAGCTGTTATAGGCGAACTCCAATAAGGGCAAGTACTCTTCCCAATTAGATTGCTTCTTACTAACATAAGAACGCAACATATCCTCTAGAATTTGGTTAACTCTTTCAGTTTGACCATCAGACTCCGGATGATCTGCCGTACTCATACTCAGAGTAGTATCCAACTTTTTGAAGACTTCCCTCCAAAAATGACTGTTGAACTTTCTATCTCTATCCGACACTATATCTGCGGGTAGGCCATATAGCTTGTAGAGATGTTCAATAAAGAGTTTTGCCAACTGGCGTTTTAACAGTTTTCTTCGTGGCAATAAACTTTGCCATTTTAGTTAACCTGTCCACTACCACCCACACCGAGTCATTCCCTCGACTCGTCTTGGGTAAACCGGTAATGAAATCCATGGAAATGCTTTCCCATTTCCCTTGAGGAGTCTCCAGCGGATGGAGTAGTCCTCCAACCTTAAGACGTTCATGTTTATTGACCTGGCACTTACTGCATTTCAGCACATAAGTCTGGACGTCCTTAAACAAACTAGGCCAATAAAACTGTCTATTTACTAGTGCATAGGTCTTCTGAATCCCAGGATGACCCGCACTTGGACTATCATGACTTTCTTTAAGAATTTGGGCCCGAAAGTCACCAATAGTTGGTACACATACTCTACCCTTGTAAAGTAAGTACCCGTCGTCAATGGAGTAATTAGCATATTTCTCCCACGTGTCCGGTCGAGCTCGACCGCCGTTACGGGCAATCCGACGTGCCATTACAGGCTACGTGACATTACCCCCCCTTCTACAGAGTTTTCGTCCTCGAAAACAAACTGGGGAAGTCATTGGTAAGCAAATGTCTAGTAGTACTCACGCAAGCCGTGATTTGGTATTTCAACCAAAACCCCAAGGCAAATTTCATGCCTTGATTTTGCATCATGTCATTAGCACATAAGCTAATGTACTGGAGAGCACTTTAGTAGCGCAAGTCTTTAGACTATGCTACTAGATATTTGTAGACTACGCTACCATGTTGCATCACCAACTTGTTAAAACTTCTCCTTGGAAAGCTCTACGGCCATAGGAGAAATAAACTAGATCCAATCTAATCATGCATCACAAGGATTAGTTCCAAAGCTGAGAGATACTTTCTCTCTTAGAGTAACATCTTTGCACAAGCATATGCTCTAGAATCTTGTTGAGTTTCTAACTACCATCAATCTACGGATGGTTAAACTCCACTCTAACTCAGAGTAAATGTAAGTTTTGAAAATTTTCCTTCAAATATAACAATCAAACTTCCTATCTCTTATGCCATACTATATCTGCGGGCAGACCATATAGTATGTGGAGATGTTTGATAAAGATTCTTGCACCACTACGGGTGTCTGGAGTTACATCCAATCACTTACAACTCTTTGTTGCTATTACCAAACACATCCCTTCAAGTATTGTCTGGACTCACACAACTATTCGGGTTTATGTGATATTTGAGGAGATCCCTCCTTTCCCTCAAGAAAGGTTTTTGTCCTCAAAAACTCTACTCTCAAGCGGACTACGCGCTAGTGTCATAGGTCCAAGAACAAATCTAGACCGTGTTTAATATCATATGTTATATTCTTGAGTCCTTCCAAGAAACTTTTAAACATCTTGCAACTTTTAAACTTTAAAAATCTAGACCGTGTTTAATATCTACGCACATATGGTGGTACTATTGATAAACTGCTTTGCAACAGATCAGTGGTTTCACACTTGTAACAAAGTGCTTCATTGTTGCATATTATTACCCTTCATAAGCGGTTACACACTTATGAATCATTTGGGTGGGTTGTACCATCTATCAAGAAAAATTCCAAACTACTAATAACCACATTATCAATCCACAGATAATGACTGAGCACTGCGAAGCCATAGGTTGCTAGATAATTGATGGTAATTACACAAGCCCAATGTCTCATTACATCATACATTCAATATAAATGCAAACATCACAGTACTTCGTGATGATGAACTTAGGAATATCATCCTATCTTTGTTTGGTGTTGGTATGAAGTATAACTATGAGAACATTATTTGCTGCCTCCTCATTATAGTGGCAAAGCTACCTACCCATCACAGGTGGCAATCTCTACCAAGCTATAACCAATGACAAGCAAATAAACGAGTACTCTTGTAAGAACTTCATAACCATATCTCACACCAAACTCATAATCACTACGGATTAAATGCCAGGGCTTGCAAAATTGAATGTTATCTGATAGGTAGAGGGGATCATCAAACTACGGATGACCTCGACAACTCACTAGGACTAGTGATGTGTAACTTTTAAGTTACTCCACTCTCCTTGCTTATTCCATACCATCTAACAAATCGGTCCCTCGATTTGAGCAACGTCAACATATTTATGAGTACCTCGATACTCATGGATTGTGGTTCGGTAATTTAAAATGTTGATCTAGAGTATCTTTCACTCGAGGATCTTAATTTTATTAGCAGCTATGTATTAGTAGTGAGTAACTACGTACCCACTATCATCACACTAGTAGCTCCATACTAGTCTGTGAGTAACTCCGTACCCAATGGCGTACCTCCCCCGAGTGGGAGTACCATATACAACCATCTATAACAAGATGCTTAAGTCACTTGCTGCTAAGAAGTGACTACACAAATTGACCCCTCCATTGCACATTGCAGTACAATTTCTGGTATTACAACACGAATTTTTGGACGTCCTTATTATAGAGGTCAACTTAAAAACTAGTGCATAGGTCTTGTGGAGTCTCGGCTGACCTAATTACACCACTGGTGACTTCCTACAAAAAATGTGGCGCCGAAGTCACCACCTATGTACTTTAACTCCGTAAAGTACATGGTCTTCATCTATCATCTATGGAAAGTTGTAAAACATTCCTGCGATGGATTTTTATCACCCTAAAATTATTGTGCACTATTTTAGTGTGAAGAGCTTTTTTCCTGGGTACCATGGTTCACCCCAAGCTCATCTGTTGCTAAATTCTCCGATTTAACAAAAGATATGTCTGCCTCCGAACACTCCAGTTCAACCCCAGACTTTGAGTTTACTTCTTAACACTCCGGTTAAGTCAAAACTCACCAGATACAGTAGGATTTACCACTAAGCTCTCCGGCTTAGCCTCCTATCCTAACTCAGCCCGAGTTTATGTACACTACATATGTCAGATCCGATACTAACAACAACCAGGCTCGTCTGGAGTGAGATACTACTCACTATTGCCATGTAAAACCTTATTAAATCCTAGAAATGCTCCACTCATTCCCCAGGGGTCATACGACTTATAGGGTTTACACGCACATGAACTTTGTAAGCAAAATAGCCTATCATGCAATATTACAATTGCTTATGTAGAAAAGTAATATATTTTCCAAATTCATATGGTAGCAACTAAAATGTGCTCACAATCGCACACTTATGTTGAACATAGGCAAGACTACGCTTGCAAAATGCTATAGGGCGTCCCCCATGCATGAAATTGTCCAACCAAACTAGTCTTATTGCTAACCTCTAGATTTAGATCACTCCGGAACTAAATCACTCTGTTAGCACTAGCACACCATCATGGTCTTGCTACCTAGAGCTTCTCCGAACTCTGTAACTGGGTTTTATCCCAACTTATAGCTATATTTGGTAATTTTCAAAGTTCAAATTTTATCTTGCACACTTTATCACTACAGACAAGTGTACATACAGACCTGCCAAAGAGTCAAGTTACATGCACAAGCCTTGGCGTCCCATTCCACCAAGACTACAATCGATTCCGTGAGAATTTGATGTCCCATACCATCAAATTACCACCAAACCAATTGATGTGACATATAAAAAGGCTCTTTCCCCCCTCGAAAGATCACCACAAACTCTCGAGCAGTGGGATGTCGACGCATGGCAATAAAAAGAAGAGAAAACCATGCTAGTAAGTTTAAGAACAGTTCTCTTCATCGATCAACTTCTATAAGGGCATTGAGCATTACATCTCAAGACTATACCCCTTCAGATTTACCTTTGATTTCTACAAATCAATCCTAAATCTGCTATTATATCTAGGCGTATGCTAATCCCTCAGATTAGTACTCCTAGATAAACCATTCAATTGAGTACTGCTAGCAGCACTACTAGCCCCCTTATCCCAAGTAATACACACCTTAGGGATTACTTTTACAAGGCAATCTATGTGACTAAATCAAACTAGTCACTACTCTCTAGGCCCAAGTAGTGACACTATTTTGTTACTACCAACAAGGGCCAGCTTGCCTCTACGGGCCAAGGCTCTCTTGTTGCTACAAACAGTAAGCAACTTGTTTGGACACAAGGCATAACCACATCAAGACTACGCTTGTACATGGTTCTCATTTGCCAAAGTTTATCACAATCTTCTAGCATCTGTTAAAAGATTGTGAAGGGTTATGAGCACTACGGCTCAATTAGGCTTACCTTGATTTCTCGTGATAAGCACTTCGTCTAATTTGGGCACAACTGACGCCACTACCGGTCCTGTTAGCCCAAGTAAAACACACCGCAGTTTTAGATTTACACTATAGCCAAACTACGTGACTTTGATGGTCAATACTAAGTCTATGCTCAGCTTAAATTTAGTCTCTCTGAACCAAATGTGTGATCTCTACATGTGCTACCCTCGAGGCGCTACGGCCATAGAAGTGTTCACTAGGCACAACGGCCATAGAACCGCTCTCTCTCGAAGGACTCGGCACTACGGCCGTGGGATTTGTCTTTCTCTTAGCACGCGGCGCTACGGCCGTGTGCGATGGGTCTCTTTCGTGGAAAACGGGCACTACGGCCACACGGCGCGACGGTCGTGTTGGGTTTGTTTCGTGGGGGGGTGTACCATTGTTTTGTGTTTCTTTTTTTTTTTTAATAACGGGCCGGGCCGGCCCTCACCGCTTCCGCCCGCCCGTGGGGAGTGTCCACAACGCCGCCCAGTTTGGCCGCCGCCGCCTGGCTGGCCGCCGTTGCCAGCTGTGCACTGGGCAGGCCCATATGTGATGGCGCCTAAGGGCTGGCCGCCCGTATGGCCACCCGCTGGGCCGCCCTCTGGCATGGCCGCCCGCTAGGCTGGCCGCCTAAGGCTGGCCTGGCCGCCCGCTGGGCTGGCCGCCTGGCCGGGCCTCAGCAGGGCCTTCAACTCCGCCTGCCCGCTATCCACCCGCCCAGCAACACCAGCGCAGTTCTGCAGCCGGCGTTGTGCGTCTTCACCTCTTCCCAGGCTTTCGACGGTAGAGACACAAGCAGGGGCAGGAAACGCAGCTGGCCTTCGCCGTGGGGCTGGTGGGCTGCTCTTCGCCGCGGGGCTGCTCTTCGCCCCCCCACCTTCAAACGTCGCATTGCTTCATGGTGTTCGCCTCCCCCACACACAAGCTTCAACGAATCTTTCGCAGACAGTGGGGCTGGTGCCGCCCCCCCCCACACACAAGCTTCAACAAATTTTTTTGCAGACAATTTCAACGCAGAGAAAAAAAAAACAAAACAAAAATTGCTTTTGCTTACCTGCGTTTTTGCTTGCTGTGTGTGACGGGGAGAGAGAGAGAGAGAGAGAGAGAGTTCTTCCCTTCAATTCTTCTTGGCCGCCTCCCTCCACACACTCCATTGGAGATAAGGATGAGGAGATGAATGGTTGAAAACCATTGAGTGGGCTCCGGTCCCCCGGTCACGCGCGGACCCTGACGACCCCATCGAACCACACTCTGATACCAGTGTTAGATATCCGTAACGCCGCTAGGGGCGTTACCACAGGAGGGGACGGCCTCTGGCTCACCACCCAGCCATAGAGGAAGAATGAGGATTGCCCCTCATCCCCCAGGCTATATAGTGTGTGGCCTGCCGTCCACACTAGCCTAGCCGCCCATGACTCCGCACGGGCGTCCTCTCCCACTGAACCCCGGACATGGCCATCCGTTCGGTCACACAGGCGTTACAGCCTACATGACAGGTTACATGCAATGAAGCTATTTGGAGGCTTCTAAAAGGTTGAGGATTCTCTAGACGATGGGTCATATCATGGGATAGGCTTTCACTAAGTCCCCTATCCAAAGATATACCTGGAGGGTTTCCTTGACGATGTTAGTTTTGCAAGTGCATGTGTTTATGTGTGCTGTGAGATGCAAGCTTTTTAAAAAAATGTGATGCTCAGTGAAATATGTAATTGACGTGCATGGGTAATAGGCGAAAGATGTGCGCCTATGTGTGTACTAAAATTAGAAGATTTCACTAACTCAACTGATTTCTTCGACTCTCTTTGCTACTTTCTTCAATATTTTCTCAAAATTGCTTTTCTTGGGGATAATTACATTATGGATACATGGTAGCTAGCTTTATCCATCGCTGCAATGGAGCTGGCATTAACAAGCACTCTGGATAGAGGCAATGTGGATCAAATGCATGGTGGGGATGAAGACGAGGCCACTAAAGGTTTGTGCTGATTTGAGGAAGGTCCATGCAATGGGTGTTAACCCATTCCTAGGGTTAACGAGAGCTACTACTATAGCATTATATGGTAGTGATGTGTGTGATCACACTTAGGATCGTCGGGGCACTTTTTCCCTCACTAGGAGGTTTTTTTCCCCATGCGTATGTACACCCTCTTATCTACTCATTTGGGGTGTGTTCTTATCTTTTGTATCTAGCACACATTTTTCATTCTAATCTAGTGAGTTTATGTGCTCTCAAGCTTCTCTATCTTGTGTGTTTTCATTGTTGTAACCCTAACCGTAATTCTAACAATTGGTGTCAGAGCTAGCTTCATTGACACTTGATCTAGTAGTGTGCCTCCCTCCTCACGACCCTATTCTTCTGTCTTCGATTGAGATACCCTCTTAGGAGAAGAAGGTATATACTGTAGTGTGCTCTATTCTCTACTTTGTGTTATTTTTCATACACTTTGCAGGTGATTCAGTCAGTTGGCCATCCAGGTTGCATTCAATGAATACTGAGTACTTGCAGTGTGTTGAAAGATTTTGCATTTGGTAGAAAGTCAAGGCTGGCAGTAGTGATGTATTCAACATGTTGTCTGCTGAGGACAAACTTGATGGGACTAACTACCCATGGTGGTCCTATATGATGAGGAATGTACTGGTTGCTAAAGGCCTTTGGAATGTGGTCAGTGGTGGTAGATAGTGAAACTCGTCCTGTTTCACAACAAGTACCAGTGCAACTAGGTGTTTTTGCAGGTACATCTAAAGTAGAATCTCATAAAGATGTGGCTCCTCCACATGCACCAAAACCTCCCACTACTGCTTAAATGAGATGGGATGGAAGAGATGCAAAGGCACATGCTTTGCTTGCACTTTCTGTGAAACAAAGCATTATTCCTCATATACGGTCATGTAAGACTTCAAAATAGGCATGGGATGCACTTTCTGCATTAGACCAAGTGCGTAATGAAGCACGTGTTGCATATCTGCGCAAAGAGTTGGAGTCTGAGCACATGAATGAGGGAGACTCAATGGACAGCATCTTAACCAAGATCAAAGATTTTAAGGAGTAGCTTGCTAGTGTGGATGTACATTGGTGCCCATAGTTCTCAATGCATTGTCGGATTCTTATCAGATTTTTGTCTCTATTTCTCATGGATATGGCACGATGTATGGTGAAAGCTCAAGATTTACCTCATGGTTTTTGGTTAGAGGCAACTATGTGCGTAAACTATGTGTTAAACAAATGCCCTACCAAGGCCTTGCAGTCTAAAACTCCTTATGAAGCTTGGCATGGTAGGAAGTCTTCTGTGACTCATTTGCGTGTTTTTGATTATCTTGCTTATGCTCTTGTGCCTGAGCAACAACACAGTAAGCTTGATGATATACGGAGTTAAATGCATATTTGTGGGATACAGTTCAAAAAGCAAGGAATATAGACTTTGTTGAAATATACAAGTGAATAGGGTGTGTGTGGGAACAAGCCCTTGGATAGAGGCTGTAAAAGAGGAGATGTAATTGTGAAAGAACCTGTGAAAAGGTGAGAAGAATCTACTGGGAGAGAATAATGGGTAGCATGAGGAAATTTAGGAGTGTGGAGTTATTCTGGGAGATAATCAGGGAAAAGAGAAGAGGTGGAGAGAATCAGGCAAAAGGTGGAGATATTCTGGGAGTGAATCATGGAGAAATCAATGGGATTTGATGCTTGATGTAAACTCTATAAATTGAGGCATAGCCCTAATGAGAATTTGCTGGTTTTTGAGTATCCATGCCTACATTAATCTATCTGCTAATTATTCACTAATTACGTGTTAATCATTTGCTAATCACTTTCTTAATCATGTTGATTCTAGTGTTTGATCCACCATAGCTCATCATTTTGCTCAAATTTCAACATGGTATCAGAGCCATGCCTAGAATCAACCAGATTTATGAGCCCATTAGTTAATTAATGAAGATTAGTAAGATAATTAGCAAAAAAATCAGTTTTTTGTGAGTTTTTCATCTTCCCCTTCACCCCCAGCCAGTGGAGGACTCCATTCTCCTTGCACACATAACATTAGGCTAAGCCCTCTTAGGTACTCATAGTAGACTCATAGGGCTACACACATCTCAAATCTTGTGGGCTAATTCAACGCAGAACGCCGGCGGGAGCTCGATTTGCAGGCTACGTTTTTCTGAGATGTTTTTGACATTGCAACTTCCACAGATCAAAGCTCTCTAATTCCTCTTAGCCCAAGGGGTAATCAAGCATGCTCTACAAGCTGGTGAAGACAGAATTCAGTTTCATCAAGTCTACATTGAGATCAAAGCTCTTCATCAAATCTGCAGGTGACTTTGGTAAAACAGAGATTAAGCTTTCATTATTTGGTCAAATCTTGTGTTTCTTGGCTTAATCCTCTACTAGACTCATTGCTATTGATGACTTTGAAAGCATTTGAGCTCATTTGAAGTGGAAGGCATCAGATCTGGGCTCCCCGCATACTCTGTTTTCTGCACACAAACCAGAGCATTAATTTGCTAATCAGTGATTAATCAGTACTAATCACTGTACTTTGGTGCAATTGAGGGTTTAAATTAACCATTAGGTATCTGATACAGATCCCTATAACTTCAGATTTCAAATCGGAGTTGGTTTGATACTCCAACCATACCGTACAAATTGGTTACCCTTAATTTAATGTAATTTCTGGTAAAATTGTGCTGATAAATTTGTGAAAATCATCATTTTGCATTTAACCCTTGGTTAATGCCTGTAAATCTCATTCAAATACAAGATTATTCACAGCCAGAATTGCATTTGGAATGTGCATGAGAATGAATGCTATACGCATTATGTATTGGGCACATTTTATCAGTGTAAAAATGGGAACAGACACTGCCCTTGTCCAGATTAAGGCAAGAGGTAAGACCTCCCGCATAAGTTTGGGTTTGCATTGCATAATGATACAAAATAAACATAAAAAGCCCAAAGGAACTGTCAGCAAAACATTGAAACATGTTGCTCACATGGAGCAAAATGACCTGACGGACAAGCTCATGGCCCCAGCCATGGAAGAAGAAGAATATCTCTTCCCAAGAAGAGGATCCACACCGAGAAGAAGACCTGAAGGAAGACATGGACACGAGAAGAGAAGCTGCCACGAGAAGAGAAGTTGCCCTGAGAAGACTGAAAGAAGAGACGGACGCGTGGAGAGAAGCTGCCACGACAAGAAGACTGAAGACAAGAGAAGATGTGAGGCTCCAAAGAGTGAGGAGCCATGTGAAAATCTCTGAGAGAGAGAGAGAGAGAGAGACCCCACAACCCAATGTAACCTGCCCCAATAAAGTAAAACCACCTCTGAGCCACCGATGATGTAGGCCAAGTGGTAGATGTATGTGTGAGCACTTTAGTCAAGGTCGCAGGCACTTATAGTAGCCTTGGACACATAGAGAGAGAGTGTGTCAAGGACTATGGAGTTTAGGGACTTGAGGCACTGGTCGCGGACTGTCAAGTAAGAAAGAAACTTGATACAGGGTCCAGGTGTGCTGAGATAACTTGAGGGGAGGAATAGACACTGGTCGCGGACTACCAAGTAAGGGGAGGCAAACTTGGTATAGGGTCTAGGTGTTCTAGGATTATTCACTTGAGGGGAGGTGTTGAAATATACAAGTGAATAGGGTGTGTGTGGGAACAAGCCCTTGGATAGAGGCTGTAAAAGAGGAGATGTAATTGTGAAAGAACCTGTGAAAAGGTGAGAAGAATCTACTGGGAGAGAATAATGGGTAGCATGAGGGAATTTAGGAGTGTGGAGTTATTCTGGGAGATAATCAGGGAAAAGAGAAGAGGTGGAGAGAATCAGGCAAAAGGTGGAGATATTCTGGGAGTGAATCATGGAGAAATCAATGGGATTTGATGCTTGATGTAAACTCTATAAATTGAGGCATAGCCCTAATGAGAATTTGCTGGTTTTTGAGTATCCATGCCTACATTAATCTATCTGCTAATTATTCACTAATTACGTGTTAATCATTTGCTAATCACTTTCTTAATCATGTTGATTCTAGTGTTTGATCCACCATAGCTCATCATTTTGCTCAAATTTCAACAGACTTTACCATCTGGTATCAAAGCAGATTTTGGTAAGTAGAGATGTTTTTGTCAAAAACTCAGTTTAGCTTATGCTTTCATGCAAAAAACATCCAAATGTATGCTCATAGGACATGTTTGATTCACTCCTACCTTTGTTTAATGGAGTATAGCCACATGTAGAGCAATTGAATGCTTAACCAAGTGCTAAAATTCAGCCTTTGTTGCAGGTGCAAAATCAGCCTACAAATCAGCCTTTTGATGAGGAATTTATTAAGGATGTAGTGGATGAGGAGAGAGAAGCCATAGAAGAATCTAGGAGTATGCCAAAATGTCTTATGCAGACATTGAGGGATAGCATGTTGGTAGCTTCTTTACCTAGCAAAACTCGTGCAGGTTCTCATCATGCAGATTATTCTCATGTGGATCATGTTCTCATTTCTACTTTATGTAATGAGGAGGAACCTATTTCCTTTGAGTAAGCACAGGATGATGATCATTGGATGCATGCTATGTAGGATGAGTATAACTCTATAATCAAGAACGACACATGGTATTTGACAGATCTACCTCATGGCAAGAAGACCATTGGTACTAAGTGGGTTTACAAGTTAAAACGCAAAGCAGATGGTAGC
Source organism: Cibotium barometz (assembly GCF_041138505.1). Classification (NCBI taxonomy): domain Eukaryota; kingdom Viridiplantae; phylum Streptophyta; class Polypodiopsida; order Cyatheales; family Cibotiaceae; genus Cibotium; species Cibotium barometz. The sequence continues at coordinate 61,124,355 of NC_141055.1, forward strand.
ATTGATCGCCTACAAGGCCAGACTTGTTGCAAAGGGGTATGCCCAACAAAAGGGCATTGATTATGATTAGACCTTTGCACCCATATCTCGTATGACTACCATTAGGTGTCTCATTGCTTTGGTAGCACATCATGGGTGGAATGTACATCAGTTGAACATTAAGACTGCATTCTTGAATGGTGATTTACATGAGGAGGTGTATGTATCGTAGCCTCTTGGTTTTGTTGTAAAAGGAGAAGAGTATAAAGTATGCAGGTTGAAAAAGGCTCTTTATGGCCTTAAGAAGGCTCCTAGAGCATGGTATGAGAAGAAGGCTCTTTATGGCCTTAAGAAGGCTCCTAGAGCATGGTATGAGAAGATTCATACATACTTGGTTGCAAATGATTTTTGCAATAGTACAACGGAGAGTACCCTCTATGTGAAGAGAAGGAAGGACACATTTTTGGTCATCGTTCTATACGTTGATGACATGTTGCTCCCACAGGACCCGATATAGATCAGATTTCAGCCTTTAAGGCTGATTTGCAGTCATCATTTGAGATGTCAGATTTGGGGCCGTTGCATTACTATTTGGGGATTCAGTTTATGCGCAGCGCAATGATGGCATTGTTATGTTGCATTACTATTTGGGGATTCAATTTATGCGTAGCGCAATGATGGCATTGTTATGTTGCACTAAATATATATAGAAGCTATTGAAGAGGTTTAATCTTGAAGACTATAAACTTGTGGCTACACCTATGGAGACAGGTACTCGACATAGTCCTCAAGATGCATGAGACTCTTTTGATGCTAGTTTGTATCAGGAGGCTATCGGATCCCTTCTTTATGTATGATGCAACACGAGACCAGATATACAATATGTGGTCTCACACTTGAGAAGATTTATACATAGCCCAGGTACAAAGCATTCATTGGCAGGCTATTATAAGCGGTATTTTTGCTATTTATAGGACACTTGGTATTTTGGATTGTTTTATCCAAAAGGGGGTGAGTCATAACTGCATGCTTTTAGTGATTCAGATTGGGTAGGATGTTATGACACATGAGTGTCCACTAGTGGGTTTTGCTTTTGCCTTGGTGATTCATGTATATCATGGATTAGCAAGAAGCAGTCTATAGTGGTCACTTCCAGCTGCTGTGAAGCTGAGTATAGGGCAGCTTTTACAGAGCTACAGTTAAGTGTGTGTAGCTTAGACGTCTTATGGCTAATTTGGGTGTTGGATAGTCGTTTAGCACTACAATTTTTATTGATAGCCAGAGCCAATTAGAAGTTGGGAGGAACCCAGTGTTTCATGCTTGCACTAAGCACATTGAGGTGCATTACCGCTATGTCAGGGAAGGAAAGATTCTCTGTAGAGCAGAGATTAGCTTGGTCTATGTGCCTACACATGACAACATGGCAGATTTATTCACGAAGGCTCTTCCTCGTGAAATGTTTGAAGCTTTTCGTAAAACTTTGGGCTTATAGCCTTTTCAGAATTGATCGACCATACCCTGTACATGTTCACATCATCACTCTAGGGGGGATTTGTAGCATTATATGGTAGTGATGTTTAATGGATGCCATGCTGGAGAAAATGAATTCAATGAGTGTTAATAAAACCATTTCTTTGAACTCATCAAGACCTATTGGGAGACACCCTAAGGGCACCTAAGGGCAACACATGGTGTGGGAAATGTCATCAGGTAGAACACTTGGCCATAGAGTGTACTAGGAAGGCGACTATTCCAGGAGTCTTTTGTCCTTATTATTGCTTAAGAAAAATGAAGAAATTTTCTCCTTGAAGCGGATGCATGAGAGAAGAAAGAAGGAAGAAGATCAAAGGTTCAACCTTTCAGAAGCCAAGATGTCAATTCAGGACATTGGTCCTAAGTCCCAAGAGTTTGGTTCTAATTTTGGTCCAAGAATGTGCCCATCCCAAAATTATAGAGGAAGAGCATAAAACACAAATCAAAGAAGCCAAGTGGAATGTTTTAGGTGTGGGGAAAGAACCTTATAAATGATTTAAAGATGAACTATGGAGAACCATCATTATCCCCAATCTCAAGAAGAGAGCTACTTGCTTTCTTGGGTTCAATGAGCTACTATAGAATAATCTTTCCCCACGTTGATATCTTGTTAACCCCTTTACAAGACAAGAATTCAAATTTCAACTTTCCTACAAAGTAGCTTATTGTCTCTTAGCTAAATTGTATATACCTCCTACAATGGCTTGATTATCTCCTAAGAGAAGCCAAGAGGATAATTTAAAGTGAGGGAGAGTGATTATGTTTACATACACCAAAGGGAGATAAAGGATAAGGAACAAAATCAAGCTTATTTCTCCTTTGAAGCAAGAAAGAAAAAGTGAAATACTGTGAGATCCCGGTCTCCACCGCGCAACTGATTCGGGGTACTAGCAGCGGAAGTAGCACATCATGCGTGGGTAGGGGTCTCACACTCGGGGCCTCGCCCACGAATATCCGGACAAGAGACTAATCCGTCGGTTTGTCCAAAACCAAAACCGAAAAAACTTCCTTTACCCAGAAAGCATGGGCGATTCCACCAAGATAACTCTTTACTCTAACGTAGTCAAGATCATTACGGATCAACTGATTTGACTACACCTTTAACGGTACTTGGTCAATTCAAGGAAGAAACTTGCACTTGAATCATTGGGATCAACGCTTTTTTTCCCCATCAAGAGGCACAGCCGTTGATTCCTATCCATAGAACAATTTCTATCCGGGATTTACTTCATCTATCATAATAATAGAAATTAAATCTCGATTTACGGATCCATCAGTCTAGCCTAACCCCATCCAGTCCCATGGGTTAGCCAACCGCCCAACCACTGTAGTGATGGGATCCAATTAAGAATTTGGTTAGGTTTTGTCCCGGGTACCAAGGAAAAGAGTTCCAAGGCCCCCTAGCCGGAAGTTCATGCAAACATAAAACTAGTCACACCACTTACACACCCAATATGAAATTGCCTTTTTCTTAGCATCAACTAGCTTTAAAACAATCCTTTAATAAAACCATTATGTCACTGATGACAATCCTCAAAGTCTCTGGTTGAATCCTTATTTCCAGTCATTCATTCATTGGTATACTTATGGCATCATTGGCAACCAGAATGCTCACCACCTGTTCGCTCAGGGGCCTTTTCCATAGTTCCTAGCTCATAATAACCGGCAATATATTCATATAATAGAATGGAATCTCCGTGGAAGATCAGCTAGATCAACCCACAGATCCATATAAAAGAGCCATGGACTCATCCGTTGAGGACCAGCAAGGTCAATCAACTAGATCCATGCCCGGTTTCAGAAAACAACTCTTACTCCTTGTTCCAATATCTTCCACGATGCACGTGTGGGTATCTTCGGTGACCCAGAGCCCAAGCACCGTATGGTCAGCACTCTCTAGGATCCTTCGCAGGTGACCTAGCGCTTCACTCATAGGCCGCTTCCTTGGTCCCTCATCCACCGTACTGGTGGAAGCTCACCATTTAAATCGAACCGAGGCTGGTCAAGACCTCGATCGACCTTGCTACGCGAGACGTCCTCCATTGACTCTCCGTTAGCAGTTGCAACTTTATCAGTTCGGTCTTCATGACCTTAATCCTCAAGACGGTCAAAATGCTTCTCCAACATTCTTGACATAAAACAGTCATTTACAAACAGTCACAAAATACAATTTCTAGAACGAACTCTTGTCTTTCCATATTATCCACTCTCGGACCACATTACTTATTCCACATTCCATTCAATGTGTACTCGTTCTCATCCATTCACTCATATAGACTACACATTATCTCACATACACCTTCATATTCATTATTCTACATACATATCCATGTTCGTATGTCCACATCATACATCCAATTTCACATTCATACATACGCATCTACATGCATACATCCACATCCACATTCATACATCCATACCTCCATTTCCACATCCACACATCCACATTCATATTCATACATCCATATTCACATGCATACATCCATTTTCACATCCTCATTCATACATCCACATTCACATACATACATCCACATCCGTATCTACATCCATACATCCACATCCACCTCTTCATTCACATTCACATCCATACATCCACATCTACATACATACATCCATTTTAACATCCTCATTCATACAGACACATCCACATACATACATACACATCCGTATCTACATCCATACATCCACATCCACATCAACATTCACATTCATACATATACATCTACATGTATACATCCACATCACATTCATACAACCATATTACATCCATTCTCGTCCTAACACATCCCATATACATCTTAACACATCCTAACTCATCTTAACACATTCTATCACATCTCATACACATCTTATCACATCTTTTTACATCTCATACACCTCTTATCACATCCTATCACTTTCCATACGCATCTTATCAAATCTTATCACATCTCATACACCTCTTATCACATCCTATCACTTTCCATATGCATCTTATCAAATCTTATCACATCTCATACACCTCTTATCACATCTTATCACATTTCATATCTTTTTTAAGAGAATTCTTATATTTGATATAAGATTTCTCTACACATTTATTTATGCATAAATTCCATTTAAGGAGACTAACGCTTTCGAAATTAAAATCAATCTTTTATGCATCTTCTTATGCATAAATTCAATTTGGTAGGAATTACACTTTTAGAATAAAAGAATTTCTCTTATGCATCTAAGTTATGCATAAAATCCATTTATGAGGAAAATCACACTTTTAGTATAAAAAGAATATCTTTTATGCATACCTCTATGCATGAAATCCAATATGATAAAAATAACACTCTTACAATAAAATAATCAACTTTTATGCATACCTCTATGCATGAAATTCAATTATGATAAAAGTCACACTTTTATAATAAAATAATCAACCTTTATGCATACCTCTATGCATGAAATTCAATATAATAAAAGACACACTTTTATAATAAAATAATCAACTTTTATGCATACCTTTATGCATGAAATTAAAATATGATAAAAGTAACACTTTTGATATAAAAATTTATCCATTATGTATACTTCTATGCATGAAATAAAAATGATAAAAGTAACACTTTTGATATAAAAATTTATCCTTTATGCATACTTCTATGCATGAAAATAAAAATGATAAAAATAACACTTTTGATATAAAAATTTATCCTTTATGCATACTTCTATGCATGAAAATAAAAATTGATAAAAATAACACTTTTGATATAAAAATTTATCCGTTATGCATACTTCTATGCATGAAAATAAAAATAATAAAAGTAACACTTTTGATATAAAAATTTATCCATTATGCATACTTCTATGCATGAAAATAAAAATGGTAAAAGTAACACTTTTGATATAAAAATTTATCCATTATGCATACTTCTATGCATGAAAATAAAAATGGTAAAAGTAACACTTTTGATATAAAAATTTATCCATTATGCATACTTCTATGCATGAAAATAAAAATGGTAAAAATAACACTTTTGATATAAAAATTTATCCATTATGCATACTTCTATGCATGAAATAAAATGGTAAAAATAACACTTTTGATATAAAAACTTATCCTTTATGCATAATATTAAAATTTAATTTCTCTATGATTATAATGAAATTCTTTCAATTAATCTAGGATGATAATTCCTAGAATATGGTAGGAAGTCCTCTTTTTATGCTTTGAATGAAATTATTTTATGCATAATTTTTATAAAAATTTTGCCATAGCTCCGCTGCTATGACTGATAAATCTCAATTTTTCTAAGGGATAAAGCTTATCATTAAGGAAATAATTAAAATGATTCTCTAATTGGATCATTAATCCATAATGGATTGAATCATCAATATACATAAACTAAAAGCATAGAAAAAAGCCATTAATCTGGCCTCAAGCATAGCTTAATCTTGGGTTAAGGAAAAGCTTTATGAAAAGCTTCATTTGGATTGAGAATGGGTTATGAGTATGACCATTTCTTGAGTGAGAGAGAGAAATTACATAAAACCATTAGAATTTAAACATAAATAGAAATTTATGTAATTCTTTACTATCATTAATTAATTAACTTCAATAGCATTCATCAAATTATGTAACTCTTCACTACTATTCACCAATTAACTTCAATAGCATTTAAAAAACCATACCAATTAAGCTTTTCAAGCTTGAGAGGGGTTGAGAAGAGAGAAACATTGAGAAATTATAGAAAGATCAATATTCACTAATTACCTTACAAATTGCTTGATTCTTTAGTCACGATAGAGGCGCCCAACCAATCAATTGGTTAAGTATGTTGATGGAGCCACCAATGGGGATTGAAGAAAGAGGGAAGCTCCAAAAACTAGTAAATTATTAATGAATTCACAGTTCTTGGCTTAGGTGGAGTAGAGTAACGATGCATAAACACTATATATTTTTCAACAAGGGGGAGGCTTCTATTTATAGGAAAAATTGAGCTCCTAACCAAACAAACTGATTCTAGAATTTTCTAAATCAGTTTGGTCAATATTTGACCATTTTTAGGTCAGTTAAGCTAACTTTTTGGAACTAGACTTGAATGAGGAGAGAGGAGAGATGAAATATCTCAATTTTTATGAGTTTAAAACTCATTCAAGCATGTGAAATATGCACCTTCTTTAAAGAACTCCCCTTCCTTACATATGTGTCATAATGGAATCATTATACCCAAAATATCTCATATTTGTAATATTGCTCATAGTTTTTTACTAATAAACCTTGTACATTTTCAACTCTTCATCTTATGTGAAATATGCACCTCCTTTAAAGAACTCCCCTTCCTTACATATGTGTCATAATGGAATCATTTTAATATTGCTCATAGTTTTTTACTAATAAACCTTGTACATTTTCAACTCTTCATCTTATGTGAGCATTTACTCATTTTTGGATACCCAAAATATCTCATATTTTTAATATTGCTCATAGTTTTTAACTAATAAACCTTGTACATTTTCAACTCTTCATCTTATGTGAGCATTTACTCATTTTTGGGTATCTTCTTTTACAAATTGGATTTATCTCCTCCCTACACATGGATTGATGCTATTGGCCCATAGGAACCTTAATTGGACCATAATCCAAAAATTTCTGAAAATCTAGACCCTTAGGCTAAGGTCCTTTATACCCATTTCCAATTAATTCCAATTGCACATTGGAAAGTTCTTTTTGAATTTCTGTTTCAGGGGAACTTATTTTAATAAGATGAGATAATTTTCTATCCAAAAATATTAAGAATCTGAATATTCTCTCTCTAGAATATTTTCTCTCTCTAGGTTAAAACAGTTAGAAACAAGGTCTTTTATATTTCTGAAGAGGGATTGATTATAGGGGAAGATGCTGGACATTTTGAGAGGCTGGGGAGGAATCTTACAAATACGATTAGATCCTTTGGGTTAATCTTTGAATATGCTTCTCCTAACCCCATTGATTTGTTGTCGATCTTGCTAGCAACTTATTGGAGGGTGATATACAAGAGAGAATTTAGCATAATTCATTTTAATACCTTTTTAGGTTACTGGGGGCAGGGACCAAGACCAATAATTGCCATCCCTCGCAACATGGAACTTGATAGATTTAGGTAGGATTTCCTACCACTGTGTAGTGGGATGAAGTTGGATTTTTATCCTAAAACTAAGAAAGAGTTGGAAGATCTTGAAATGAAAAACCCTCGCATTTGTAACAAGGAATTTAAGAAAAATAGGAAGAAGATACAAGGGAAGCCAACAAATCATGGACCAAGCCCATGAAACGTTGCAAAGGTTCTTGGGAAGAGAAAGGCATAGGTTAGTCTACTAAAGAGAAGAAGCTGCTGCACAGATAGCCCTAGAAGCTCTACCCTCAGTGTTCCTCTCTGCATGGCTTACCAAGGAGCATCCATAGGTGTTATCCCAATCTAGATAGTTGTGTTGGGAATGTGAATGATTGCCCTATTTTAATGGTGTCCCTTTTTCGATCTTTGAAGGAGAGTATAATGAAGACCCCAATCTTCATATAATAGAATTCCTGGTGGCGAGAATAGCCAACAATACAAGAACTCCAAAGTACTAGCTAGCCATTTTTCTTGCCACCCTGAAAGGTGAGGCATTTCAATGGTACGAGAGATAGAATGATTAAAGATTTGGCAATTCGGATGAGTTAACACGAGTTTCTTACACATTTTAAGAGACAAGGGTTTGTAGACTACATGAGAGATAAATTTATGAACCTAGGACAGTTAGAGGGAGAAAGGAATGAGTCATATGTCTCAAGAATGGAGAAAGGAATGAGTCATATGTCTCAAGAATGGAGAAAGAAACTAGTCATATGTCTCAAGAATGGAGTCAATCCTAAAACGATAAGGAAACCATAACCTGGATGATGGGATTCAAAAAGAAGTATTCTTAGGGGGGGGGAGGGGCTAGACCCAATTATGAGAAGATTTGTGGAGTTAGAAAGACCACTCACCTTACATGATGCAATTAGAGCAACATGTAGACTATATCATATTTTTGTACGAGTCATCGAGGCCGTATGTGAGTGCTGATGTGGGTAGGGACTCACTCAGTCCTTGGGTAACCCCCCTTCCTAGACTACTTAGTATATCTAAGGTGTGAGCATTTAGGGGTTGGAAAGGGTTGGTACCTATGGGATTTGTGGACATGTTAGGTAAAGGACCAAAGCCTGGTGGGATTGAAGTGATAGGGGGTGTAAAACCTGATGATACTCTTCTTGTTGGCATGGAAAATGGGATTGGGGGTGCATTTGCGGCATAGATCTCAATGGCTCAAAGTTGCCAGCCATTGGGTTCAGTGAGAGTGTTGGCCCACGTAGTCCCTCTATCGTTGCCATGTCTGACACTGTCAATTGCTCCTTAATGAGCAAGCACACGTTTTTTTTTTTTTTGCTTTTTAGATTTTCTCTCAGCCCGTTACAGCCTCAAGAGGTCTGGCGTACTCTTCGTTGTTGGATCAAATGAGTGTTCGTTTTCCCTAATTAGCTTAGACGCTACATGCCCGTGAACCTCAAGGATATTTTTTCTAAAAAAAGTGCATGCTAGTAACTTCCCAGATGGAAGAGGAGGTTCTAAAACCTATTTTCCATCACTATCTCAAGATGAAAAAAATTCCAAGAATTTTTCCCTATTTTGAAGCATGTTTTTGAGAGTGTTCCAAAAGGAATTTGAAAAAGTTCTATATGAGAGAGTTGTAGTATTTTTGGAGTACTACAACTTTGTCTCTCTGAGTTATTCGTGATTTTGTTGTTTAGACCCTCAAAAAGTAGCCCGAATATGGTCTGTATTCGTTTTCGCGCTATTTTTTACGATTTTTTGTGCTTTAAGAACCATTTTTGTCTCGATTTTTGGATTGAATTCTGAGGCTGCTGGTGGGTGGTCGAACGCCACAACGATCGATTTTGACTTCGAACGGCCAAGAAAAAATTTGAAGGGCTCGATGCTGACTTTCCGATAAGCACTAGAGCTCCTTCATCAAATTCACGATTTAGGAGATACGAGCCTCCAAAAATAGGGGTGTTTTCTAGAGTCGTGAACTAGCAGGTTGCAGTTCACGTTGACGGACCCCCATTCACGTTGTGAACTAGCAAGATGCAGTTCTCGAATTTTATCAAATTTGATTTTTTATTTTTATTTTTTTGCCAATGGACCCCCGTTCACGTCGTGAACTAGCAGGGTGCAATTCACGGCGTCAAGCAGAGTTCATGGATTTTATCAAATTTGAATTTACGTTTTCTTTTCGGGGACTATTTCATGCCATGGGATACTTAGTGTTTCATGCCGTGAAATGCTTAGGGTTTCACGCCGTGAACTGGACTTCATGAAGAAATTAAATTTGATTTTTTTTTTGCGCGAGGACTGTTTCACGCCGTGAAACACTTAGGGATTCACGTCGTGAACCACTTAAGACATGAACTAATTTTCATTTTTTTGGGCCGATGGACCCCCGTTCACATCGTGAACTAGCAGGGTGTAGTTCACAAGACGACGTGAAGCAGAATTCACAGATTTTATCAAATTTGATATTTTTTTGGGGACTGTTTCACACTGTGAAATACTTAGTATTTCACGCCGTGAATCAGACTTCATGGAGAAATTAAATTTGAATTTTTTTGTGCGCGAGGATTGTTTCATGTCATGAAACACTTAAGGGTTCACGTCGTGAACCGCTTAGGATGTGAACCAATTTTTGGTTTTTTTTTGGCACGAACCCCTAGGGTGTGAACCCTTAGGACGTGAGAGTGGAGAAAATGGTTCATGCGCGTGAACCATTTTTCGCTTTTTTTTTTGGCGCGGACCCCTAGGATGTGAACCCTTAGGGCGTGAGAGTGTAGAAAATGGTTCACGCGTGAACTATTAGAAATTAGTTTTCCATTGAATGTGATGAAAATCATCCTTTTAGCCTAGGATATTCAATCCTGGAATATGGTAGGAAGTCCTCTTTTCATGTTATACATAAGAATGAATTATGTATCAATTGCTTAAAAATTTTGCCATAGCTCCGCTGCTATTACTGATAAATTTTAATATTTTTTAAAAGAATAAGACTTAGTAATGTAATTATGATAGTATAACTATCTTTTAACCTTAAATCCAATTTATGGGATTTATCTCATAATATCACCATAATTTACAAGCATATAAGTATATAAAAACAATTTTCTTAACCTCGAGCTTCACAAGCCTAGAGTTTGATTTGTAAATTAGGAATTTCTCCATGAGAAGCATCATTTGAATAGAGAATTGGTCATAGGAATGACCATTCTTTGGGGGGGGAGAGATAAACATAGAAAGCATCCTAAATTAAGCATAAATATAAACTTTTCTTAATTATTCATTACAACTCTTAAGAAGAGCTTGATTTGCATTAAAACCACTTAATTAAAAACTTCTCAAGCTTGAGAGGAGTTGAGAAGTGAGAAACATTGAGAATAGTAGAGAAAAACCATAAAATTACAATTTACCTCTTGTTTTTGCTTGCTTCTCTATTATAGAAGAAGCCCCCAACCAATCAATTGGTTTGTGTGTTGAAAGGAAAGTTCCAAGGATGTTTGAAGAGAGAGAGAGGCTCCACTCTCTCCAAAAGTAGAGGATTTTTAAGGGATAATAAAAAATATCTTTATTTTAGTATAATGGTATAGTTCACAGACTTTTTTTACAAAAGACTAAGGATCTATTTATAGGTGAGGGAGGCCTTTAACTAAGTCCAACTAGGTTCTAGAATTTTCCAGGTTCAGTTTGGCTGAATTTGGATAAGATTTGGACCTAGTTTGGCTCTCTTTTGATTTGATCCAGGAGAGAGGAGAGATAAAAATATCACAATTTTTTTGAGTTAAAAACTCCACCACATGTGTGAAATAGGTGCCTCCTTGAAGTCCCTCCCTTCTCCTTACCAAGGTGTCACAAAAATGTATCATTATACCAAAATATCTCATTTTTTTTAGTAATATCTTATAGTTTTTAACTAATAAACCTTGTACTCAGTCAACTCTTCATCTTATTTGGCATTTACTCAATTTTGGGTATTTTCTTTTATTCATTGGATTTATCTCCTCCCCACACTTGGATTGATCCTATTGGCCCATAGGAGCCTTAATTGGTCCATAATCCAAAAAATTCTGAAAATCTAGACCCTTGGGCTAAGGTCTTTCTTTATACACATTTTCAATTAATTCCAATTGCACATTGGAAAGTCTTTTTTAAATTCCTGTTTTAGGGGAAACCATTTTAGACACTAGGAGGATTTTTATATCCAAAATATCTCAATTTTGGACTACCTCCCTCTAGACATTTTCTCTCTCCAGGCCAAAACAGGATAAAACAAGATCTTTCTTCTATTTCAGAGAGGGGAATAATTACAAGATCAGAAGGGGAGGTTCTTAAACCTGTACACCTCAAACGCTGGAGGGAGAAATCTTACAATCAGCTGTGTACTATGTTTTGGTCTCATAGGCCACTTTGGCCTTTCACAAATGTTAATATATATTTCTTTCTTTCTCCTCCTCTCCTATTGCTATTGTCACCAATTTGGTCCTCTCACCAGTCTTGAATAGTGTTTCACACACCGTCTGGAACCAAGATGTGAATGGGGATTTTCCACAGAAGAAAGCTAGAACATTTTACTAGCATGGTTTGGCCTGAAAGATGGCCACACAGCATGGCACCATGGGATTTTTATCAATAAAGTGACTTATAAGTCGGTGTGTTCAGATATTATTAAAGACGGGCTGGACATATGATATTTTGGGCATGACAGGTGGACAAAAGGATGCACCTAGATGAAACTTGGGCATCAAGCGAGAAAAAGCATAAAAGTTGATATTTTTCGCTAAAACTTGGAGTACAAGCTAAGAAAAGCTTTAAATTGATATACTTGGGTAAGTTAAACCATTTTTGCGCCAACCCGGTTATTTTTGGCAAAAGGGGAAAAGCACAGCTATTTTTGGGACTGGTCGACTCCTTTAAAAGCAGGAGGAAGCATGCGCATGAAAAGAGGGTGGTGGGTAGAAGATAAAAACGTTTTCTTCTCTCTCTTCCTCTCCAGAGCAACTGGCGGTATAGTGGGCAGCAGTGCAGCTTCTCTCTCCCCCCCTTGCGTTGGCCGTACAGTGGTGGGCAGTAGTAGGCAGCTTCTCTCTCTTCCCCTTGCACTGACCCTACAGTGGACAGCGGGGCTGGACAGCCTTCTCCTCTCTTTGGCATAGGCCGTATGGCAGATTTTTGGTCATACAAGTGGGCAACAGATTGAACTCTATGTTGGGTGTACTCAGCAGTGTGGGTGGCACGTGGGGTTCCTTCTTGTGTTGTTCATATGACAGTCGTACAGCAAGTGCAACAATTTCCCTCTCTTGGCTGGTCGTACAAGTGGACAACCCACTCTTTCTCTCTCTTCACTGGCTATATATGAGTACTGAGGGAAGTTTGTGCAAATGGTACATCAAGCCAGGCGGATTCTTCTCTCCCTTGCATAGACCGTATAGTGGTATAGTAGTCGGGCTGATTCTCTCTCTTTTTCTCAGGTTGTACAGTGGTATAGGCCATTTCTTCTCCTCTCTTAACCACTTCCTCTTGGACATTGGTTCAGGGCTATGTTTGGAGGTATAAAAGACTGTTTTTGAGAGCTTTTTCGAGATTGTTTTGAGAACCTTTTCAGGGCTGTTTTGGCATAGAGTTCGGCATTGGGTTTGACACTGCACTGGGCTGTTGATTCGTATTGGTTCTTGGATCGGTTTGTGCTTTGATTCTTGTGCAAGTGTTTGCTGAGGAAGCTTTGTGAAATCCGGTGCAGTATTGCACCCACACCTTGGTATGATTGTAACCCGTTTACTTGAATAAAGCAGTTCCTATGGGGGGCCGGCCGTTCTGGCTCAATGTTGTGTTTGCTTTAGCATTGTTTATGGTTATTTCCGCTATGTTTTCATATCTTTGCTTGGCATCTGAAGTATCTGTATATTGTTTCGGGTTCCCATCTAGTTTCAACTGTGCATTTTTCTAACTTGGTATCGGAGCTTTGGCTTTGATTTATCTTGGTGTGTCTTGTTGCTCTTTAATGCGAAGAACTCCTATTCATCTCATGCTGCTGCAAATGCACGTGGAGCTATGCGTATGCAGCCTTGTAATTCACGTGAGCTCTTTCCTATTTTGCTACTGCTAGCACCTTTTTGGAGTTGCATTTTTGCTCAAAACACAATTGACTATGCGCACAACCATAGGGAGCTCAGGTGAAGTCGTGTGTTGCTGATTTTCATCGTGGAGGGGGACTGAAAACGCGAAGGCATATGCTTTTTCCATCTCATGGAGTGAGCATTTGCTGAAAACATTGCTCTTCTTCTGACTCCCGAGCACGTAAGGAGCGTCCGCTAGAGCAGCGGCTTCAGGAGAGTACATCAGATAGCCCGTGGATTGAGGTTTGGTGACTCATGTATATCATGGCACAGTAAAAAGCAACCAACAGTGCCCACTTTGAGCTATGAAGCTGAGTACAGGGACAGCTTTTATAGCTATGGTTGAGTGTGTAGCTGAGACGCCTTATGGCTAATTTGGGTGTTGGACAGCCGTCCTCCCCACTTCCATTTTTACTAACAGTCAGAGTACATTGGCAGTTGCGAGGAACCCAGTGTTTCATGCTTGCACTAAGCACATTGAGGTGCATTATCATTATGCAAGGAACTCTACATAAAGAAACCAAGGGTGCTCCTCAACAACAAAGCACTCATAAAGAAACCAGGGATACTAAACCAAGAAGTACCTCAAAAAAAAGTTGTCCTCAAGTGGGTGCCAAGAAGGGTGTTGGTAAGAAAGCTAAAAGGGAACTCAAGTTTGCGGTAAGAATAACCAGAAGTAGTCGGGTTATTGCAAGATCAGGGTGTCCAGTTTTATCCAGTTTATGCTGGACTGGGACAATGCTTAGAGAGTAAGTTTTGGGAGCCAAGGTACTTAAAACGAGATCAAGCAAATCATAGAAAATACGCTTGCTCTTAAATTAACCCAATGTAACTTAAATTAATATAAATTAGTCTAATTAATCGAAATTAATAAAAAAATATGATGAAATGATAAAAAAATGATCTTTCCATACTTAGAGTGATCCAATTTATTTTTCCAACCACTTCCCCTTGGTAGGCTAGTCCCAAGTGTCACTGATTGTATTTTCTCTTTAGCTTGCAACCTCCGTTTGCATCCTGCTTGCCCTGCTCAGCTTCTTGTAGATGCTTTAGTACATGTCCAAGTTCTTCCTTAGACTTTACGTTGCCACCTGCACTTCAAGTTGTTTGTGTCTGTAAGCCTTCTTGAACTTTGGTCAAGTGACCTCCTTGGTTCACTTGCATGATCTCCACTGTTACTTGCTCACCAAACTTGCTTCCCCAAGTGCCATTGACTTCACATGGTGCCTTCATGGTCCTTTCTAACCTGATGTAGCACACATCTTGTTTGGTACCCTCTTAGCCCTTTTTGACTTGATGAAGCTCTTATCTTCATGCCGAGTCCCTTCACCTTTGATCCATGTTGGGTTGATCACTCCCTTCTTCAATCTTAGGGTCACATCAAGTGGTTCAACTTGATTCCATTTTGGTTGAGGCTCTCGAATCCCAACCTGCATGTTTGGGTTTTGCGTTTGACAACCAAATGTGCCTTCTTGAACTTTGGTCAAGTGACCTCCTTGGTTCACCTGCATAATCTCCACTGTTACTTGCTCACCAAACTTGCTTCTCCAAGTGCCATTGACTTCACATGGTGCCTTCATGGTCCTTTCTAATTGCCCTTTTTGACTTGACGAAGCACATATCTTCATGCCAAGTCCCTTCACCTTTGATCCATGTTGGGTTGATCACTGTAAGCCCAGCGGGGCGTGCCGTGACAGACTCAACCACGTGTCCAAGAGATACAGATATAGAGAGAGAGGAGAGAGAGAGGAGGGAATAGGGATCTTGCACAGTACACCACAAGCCCTGCCCCCTTCCATGTCCAAGCTCTATGTCCAAGTTCATATCCAAGTTTAAATCCAAGTTCAAGTAGTCCATGTTTCCATGAGTAATCTCCACAACTCCTACAACCTTGTCAATGAAGAAAACCATGGAAAAACTGATATAAAATCTGTTTTAACCGTTTTTGGGCAATAAAAACATCCAAAAAGCAATTTTTAGGGTTTTTGGAGCAATTTTAGGGTTTCTAAAATTTCTATCCATACAGCTCCGTACACGTGTGCATATCGCCCATACAAGTCTAGGGCTAACCGTACATTTGAAAAGCAAGTTGTTGGAGAAGGTGTTGATGATGGCGAAGAAGAAGCTCTCCACCATGATCATAATGATGTCCACACATACACTCCACAATCTCCTCCATGATGCTACAAGAGAGGTTCAAGACTTTTTATACTCGAAGAGGGCTCTTTTTTTGCCAAAAGCTTAACCAAGCTTTTGCTTTTGTCTTTTTCCCTTTGCTTTCCACTTTATAATAAAACATTACTCACTTTTGTCAAAGTTCTTAAACTTTTCTTTTCTAACTTGAGGGCCTTGTTTTTTGGCCCTGGAGCTGCTTTTTGAGAAAGAGCCTTTTAGCTTTTTGGTCCGGCTCAGTCTCCTCTTTGCAAAGGTGCCCTTGGCTCGTGGTTTACCCTGTTTGACTTTTTGCTTTTTCTTGCTTTTTGACCAAGAATGGTGCTTTTCCTTAATCAAACCTTATGGACCTTATCCCCATATCTTCTTCAACCTGTCTGGAGTCCGGGCATGGGTTTCATCATGTGAAATAGAACTAGGAGGGCCAAATAGTTACAATCACTCCCTTCATCAATCTTAGGGTCGCATCAAGTGGTTCAACTTGATTCCATTTTGGTTGAGGTTCTCGAATCCCAACCTACATGTTTGGGTTTTGGGTTTAACAACCATACGTGCCTTCCCCTTTGTTTGGTGACATGGGTTGTATGTGTGCACACCCCAAGCTCCGTTTCATCCATAAGAATAGGCCTCCACTAATTCGGGCTTTTGGGTTGTTTCAACCTGTATTGAAAAATAGTTCTGGATATTTAGCTCACTGGCCTTTTTCTAAGTGACATCATGGCTTTTTGTGCTCACCCAATCTTTGCATTGCTCCTCTGCTTAGGATTTCCAACCCTTTGATTTGGTTTTGGATTCTCAACTCGTGTGCCCCTTGCATCGGTGGTCTCCATGTCCTAAGAAAACTAAGAAAACCTTGTTGGCTCGGTTTTTTTTTCCAGGAAAGAGACTTCTATTACGTATGAAAATAGGCATACAACAATCATGGCTATAAGCTAGAATAGAATAGAATAGAATCACCCAACTCGGGTTCACTGCTGCTTGAACTTCACACTAGCTCGAAGTACATCCTCTCCCGGACGCTCTCCTTGTCAGCTCTACTTGCCCGACCTGTTGAGGACACTCCCTCATCGACACTACGTTATCTTCGTAAACGACAATGACATTGCACTCTATAAAAAGGAGAAAATATTCAATTTTTTGTCAGGTTCTATTGATGGCACGAGAGCTATTTTCTTTATTTCCAAATTTATCTTTTTGCTCCATGGGCAACATGCACCTTCTCGCATCGGTGGGCGCGGCAGGCACCATTCCTTCGACGGCACAATATTGACCATCGACTTGAATTGGATTTCTTCTATCGCTCTGTGGGACGGCAAGTTTTCCCTCCTCGCTCAATGGGCGGCAGGCATGATTTCGTCGACGGCGTGATACTGATCATCAACTTAAGTTGGATTTGCTCTATCGCTCTGTGGACGACAGGCAGTTAGTTTTTCCTCCTCGCTGGGGCGGCAGGCACCATTCTGTTGGCGCGATATAAATCATCATCTTGAGTTGGTTTTGCACTATCGCTCTGTGTGGTGGACGGAAAGTATGGCTCGTACGAAGCAGACCGTGAGGATGGTGTACCTTGATCCCTCCCTTCCAAAACAACAAGATTCAAAGCCAGAACCTCAAACTCAAGCTGAAGCAACAACATCTAGGTAGCCATTAGAGAAGAAACTAGTAAAGGGGAGAACTAATATATCCAAGGCTAGAACTTTTCTTGAGAAACAAAAGAGATTGTTTGCAGAGATAAGGCAGGCACAAGATTCTACTCATCTTCCAATCCCTAGGGCACCATTCCTAAGAATTGTAAGAAAAGTAAGTGACAGTATCAAAGGGCAAGGACATTATGGAGCAGAGCACCGGAGTGGCATGTCTACAAGAAGCTTGTGAAGACTTCTTTATAGACTTTATGACACCATTTTTCAACCATTCCAAGGCTGGTCAAGACCTTTGAACACTCCCCACGGCCAGCTGTTTTTGCAACCGAACTTCCCTTAGAAAAATATATACCAAATGCTCCCTCCAGCATTCTAACGTATTTTCCTTGCTTTTCTGTACATGATCACATATAATTTAATTTTTAATAGGGCATGTAAGAGAGCTATTGTAGCTATTGACGATGATTAGGGCATGTAAGAGAGCTATTGTAGCTATTGACAATGAATATCCGAATTTTTAATAGGGCATGTAAGAGAGCTATTGTAGCTATTGACGATGAATATCCCAATTTGAAAAAAGAGGCAGAGTATAAGTTTCTTAATCAGCCAGTTGCTATACAAAAAGATTCTACCTCATGTGGATGGCATGTTATTGCCAATGTGTGGAAATTTCTTTTGTCTAAGTATACCGAGATTGATAGCAGTATAGGTTATGTTAAAAACCCACTATTTTTGCTATAAATCTTTACCCAAATTTTTAGCTTATTTTCTATAGTTCCAGGTTCTTAAATCTGAGAAATTTTCTTAATTTGGCAGACTCTTGGATCTCATGAGTTTTGGATGTGGAGTGTTCGTGCAAGAGCAATCAATATTATCTTGAATAATTCAATTACACTTAAAGATCCAGACTCTCCACTCCCAAGTCAAGCCTCTCCATCTAAGAAGAAGAAGAAAATGCATGTACATTCACCACTGAAGCATTTTATGTTTAAGCAAGGAACTCTACATAAAGAAACCAAGGGTGCTCCTCAACAACAAAGCACTCATAAAGAAACCAGGGATACTAAACCAAGAAGTACCTCAAAAAAAAGTTGTCCTCAAGTGGATGCCAAGAAGGGTGTTGGTAAGAAAGCTAAAAGGGAACTCAAGTTTGCGGTAAGAATAACCAGAAGTAGTCAAAGGAAAAGAAGGGCATGGAGACAAAGGAAAAGGACATGGAGACAAAACCAGAGGAGATGTAGACAAAACTGGAGGAGACAAAATAGAAAGCTTCATTCCTTCTAATTTTATCGGTTTTTTTGTAAAGATTGAGAAATCCTCTAAATCCTCTTCTCATTTTATCATGTTTTGTACTCAGAACACATTTGTACTTAAAATTTTCAAGGTAGAAACATGTTGAGTTTTTAATGTGCTGACTATGGTTTTGAGATATTGTGTCACAATTGCCTTCAAATGTCATCTCATGACTCAAGTACATCTCTAAAAGGAAAATATTGGAACTCTAAAAGGACTTCATTCAAAAAAACTCTAAATATTGTAATTCTAAAAGGACTTATGACTCAAGTACATCTCTAAAAGGAAAATATTGGAACTCTAAAAGGACTTCATATAAAAAACTCCAAATATTGTAATTCTAAAAGAACTTCATAAAAAAACTCCAAAGGCACAACAATCACAAGACAAAACTTTTCATTGATGAATTACATAAGTAAATTTACAAAATTAGTTTGAGTGGAGTCCAAGAGTCAAAAGCAAATATTATAATTCTAAACGGACTTCATAAAAAAACTCCAAAGCTTTCTTATTAAGTCATGCTTATACCATCAGATTCCCAATCAGCATCTACCAAGGTCTTCGACTCCATTCGCATTCAAATATTTCTATTCTTCAGCTTGAATTGTGCCCTACTTATATCCTCACTTCCCATGATATTAAGGTGCTCCATAATATTTAGGAGGCTCCAATGCATGCTTGCACTTACAATTTACACCACACCATTGGGAAACGTAACGCATATGTCAAGAGGCAAAACAACTTATTCATCCGCTTGCAATGGAACCCAACTACTGTTTTACTTCATTCACCATTCGTAATAAAAGTGGGTGTATAAGGTAGCATGAGATTTAAGATACCAAAATGTAACACTAGTCTCTACTATATTTCACTTCAATGTATCATCCTTATGCTGCCCCTCTACAATGTTCCACTGCTCTCTAAGCAAGGCAACCATGTCATCACCTAGTACTTTCTTGCACACAAACATGGTAGGTATTTGTGATAAAGTAAATTGAACATATTAGTAAAAAGATGAATTAGGCATACCCAGCTAAGACCCACAAAGCATCTTCAAAGATCCTTGTATGTCACAAAGCATCTTCAATTTCATGACCAAAATCGTCCAAGCAACCGGGGTTGGCCATTCAATAGAAGAGAGGGGAGGAGATGTGATGATCTCTAGCTTACCAAACCCACCATCATGCATTGGCACCACATACGAGTGCCGGTAAAAGAAGATCTTTTCCTTAATAAGTTCTACACTGGTTTTACAAGAAAATAGTGCCTCACCAATGTCTGCATAGAGTGCTTGAAATATTCCGGTAATGCTTCGTAATGGTTGCTGCTCTATCAAGTTGGAAGGAAAAATATCTGCAACCCAAAAATAAGATCATTAAACATGAAAGATGTAGCTATCGTAATATCACATGCCTCATTACTTCCCTATGATACTTACAGTTGCATGGGAATCGAGTTTGTTGCCGAAGATGGATGTCTCATGCCATGTACACATGTTGTACAATAGCCACCACGTCTCCATTACTCGATTTTTTGAATCCTTGTAAATGACCCTTCCAATGAAGCTCCATCACATCTCGTCCTCAAACTCGGTGCGAACCAATAGTAGTAGGCTGTAGGAAAACCCAAGCACCCTTACAAAATGCCTCTCTCACCTAAGCACCATCATCTTCCCTCTTGTTGTACATCGAGATCTCCTCAATCTCATCTTTTGGTCTTCTTCGTGGTGTGGCCATATCAACTGTGAAGCTATAGTAGTGAGATTTAAATTTAAATTTAAGAAAAAGTGACTGTTTTGGGGAATCTCAAAAAATTTAAATTTTTAAGGATTTTTTGAGCCACGAGAATGGTGAGACCACACCCACCCTAACTCCCCTACTTTCTGAAAGGAACAAGTGTAATTATTAGGGTGCTGAAAGCCTAGTCCCCCTCCCTACTACCTAGTCTCCCTCCCTATATTCAAAGGAGACCAAATGTGCACAATCCTCTATTCCTATTGGTCTGTTTTGCTAATTACTTTCATTAACAAAAGGCCCAAAATATGTTCAAATGTCCCCTAATGAGAAACTATAAATTGTTGCTTCAAATAATTTCACCAAAATGATAATACACTTGCTTATTTCTCTCTCTAACACGTTGACTGAATTGGCCATCATATTTTCCCACTCCTTTAACGAAAGGTTTTGTTTCTCAATCATTTGAGCTTGGCGTTTGTTAAGCTGTTAGTTTGCCAGCTTTAAAGCTAAATTTTCTTTGTCTATTAATCAGGGCTTGCTTAGTGAGCTCCTTCACCCTTTGTCTATAAATTAGGGCCTTCTCTCGACCTCCGCAAGTTCTCTTTGTAGCATTTCGCGGTCTGCTTGTGTGACTACTTCAGGTCTTCTTTAACGGCATGCAAACGTGCACATATTTGCATCTCTGTTGTCTCAGTCCTAGAATGGTGAGTCTACCCTGGATACAGGGAAGTTTCGACTTGCGAGGCACAGTACCTGATATAATGACACGTACCTAGAATAGTGTCTACACTGAAAAATAAAAGATGATGGAGGCATTAGCTATTTCCTTACCTTGATTAGTTCCCATCTTTTTGCTACTTACTCTATGGCAGCCTACTTGTTTTGTGGAAGCCTGCTCTGTTGTTGCTTTTTTTATTACAGTGATTGCTTTATCTAATCTGGTCTTTTTCTTCAGCAACCTTGGTGCTATCAGCATTGGCCGTAGTTAGATATCGGGGTGGTTGCCAGCGTGGAGGTTTTTTCCAGCCACGCTCGCGTGGCCACGCTGGCAACCACCAGTAAAAAAAATGACGCTGCTTTGAATGCATCATCAACGCGCTCCTGGTCCTGCCCTTCTACGACAAAGTGGTGGTCCCGGTTGTGCAAAGGCTATCGCCTACAAAGCGCGCGTTCACGCCGCTGCAGCGAATGGGATTCGGCCTTTTCGTGTCCATACTCTCCATGGTTGTAGCCGCTCTTGTGGAAAGAAGGCAAGTGCGCATTGTGAGCGACAATGGTCTACAGGACGAGCCGTCGGCGACGGTTCCTATGACGATCTTCTGGCTGGTCCCAATTTCTAGCCATCTTAAAGAATATCCCTTAAACCCAATTGAGACTTGGCAATAAAGGTAGAATCTTATTCTACCAATCCAATTGAGACCAACAAAAAAGTTCCAATCTTTTTCTATCAAAGTTCTCCATGATGAAATGTCTACTCAAGAAACCCTCTTAACCAACCTTAGTTAGTGAGGGAAATACTTTCATCATCAAAATCCTAAGTCATCAACAACAATGTTAAAGGCCATTTTTATACTTGATAAACTAAATCGCTAACCTCAAAATCCCTTTGTATTGAAGACCTAAGCCTTATCATTGATGCAACGCCACTTAACCAAGCCTACATCTACCCTCCAAGAGGATGCCAAGAAGAGAACTAAACCTTTAACCTTATAAGAAATGTTATATCTAGTGCATCAAACCATTTTCATAAATACCACCATTTGATAGAGGAGTCACTTGTATAACATACCACCATTTTGATATTCAATGCCTCCACACACCACCTTTGAACCATTTGACATCAAAGGTAAATAAGCTGAATGTTCTAACTCCAACCCCTTTGAACCATTTGACATCAAAGGTAGATTAGCTGAATGTTCTAACTCCAACCCCTTAGACGTTTTTTGAATAGTTTCGTAATAATCAAGTTTGTCGACTACAATATTGGTATCCCATCTACTAGGTCAATGACTCAGTGCAAAAGGGTCTTTCTTTTCAACCATGCACTTTTTATACTACCACCAAACAAACTTAAAAAACATATGTATATGTTAAGCATATGCCTATGATTACTATAATTAAAGGAGAAATTCAAATTTACTTATATTGAAATTCAAATTTACTTATATTGAAATTCACAACCTCATGTGAATGAAGGCTTGGATTTTGAACAACGACGCTTTTGTGGAGCCTATTCTAGGGAAGAACACATGAGCTTAAGGGCTGCCTATCTCCATTTATGGCATTTTGACATTATGATGACATTATGTACTTTTTGCCATGGGGTTTACGTTTTGGATGACATTTTGAAGACCCTACTTTTTTGATGACATTTTGACATTTTCAGTTTTCAGTTTTATGCTTCAGATCGGTTTTCAATTTTCAGAACGTAGACAAGGGAGATAGAGAGAGCCTACATTGTACATTACCAAACCTTAGAACAACAATTTGTAAATCACAATAGAGAGCCAATATAGATTTGAAAATCCACCTTCATGTAATATGGGCTTCATGATACAATGGTTATACATTCATACATATAGATGCCATCATGTAATCTAGGCGTCATTGCCATCTAGCTCGATTGTTGCTTGCATCGACTCTTTAACTGCACGTGCATCCAATTTGGCTTGCATGGAGGGGCGTCTACCCTTAACTGTAGCAATGAAGGAGGTGCCAACTTGATTGTCATCCATTGTTTTGCGCTTCTTCCTATTGATCCCTTTCTCAATGAAAGACTTTGCTCTCTTCAAGCTATTCCCAAAGCCATCTCTAGTTCGTACAAAAGACTTTGCAAGCTCAATGCCCTCCTCTCTTTGTGCTTTCAATGTATGTAGTTGCCCAAGTGTCTTCTTCATGCTAGTGGTAGCCTCATGAATAAGCTCGGCATCATCCTGCACAAAATCCACAAGTTGTTGGAAAGTGTCATGTAAATGATTCAAGCTTGACCTCTGTGTAGACTTTGAAGATGCATCCTCACAATTGTGCCCTTCCTCCAAGCTCGCATCATCCTCAAGTGGCACTCCGATGTTGAGGTCATCAGGCTTAATCTCAAGTAGTCTCCTCGGGACCATCTCCAAGGCACTATCTTCATACATGCTCACACAATGTGACACCATACCTTGCTCCTGAACACCGGCCATGAGCATCACCTTGATTTGATGCTTGCATATGTTGCCAAGCTCGGACCAATGGCATGTACAACATGCCCATTGACAATCTGAGTTGTAGACGGTGTACACTTGGTTTGGATTGGAGAGGCTTCGAACATAAGCATCTGCCTTCATGTTGCTACCAATGAATGACACATAATCATCTGGAATTTTGAGAGCTCGTTCATGCGAGCTCTCCACTACCTTCTCAATGGCATTGTTTCTCTTAAATCCCCCTTCCTTCACAACTTGTATATACCAATAATGAGGTACACAAGCTGTGGTTAGCTTGTAAAGAAGCCAATCCACTCGACGCCCCACCATTTTCTTAGAAGATCCTAGAAATCTGTACTTCAAAACTCCATGGTACGCCTCGATTGCACCATTCGTGTCTTGATTGGAATGTGGCAATGTCCTTGTCGCACGCACCCACATGTCTAACATGATGAAGACTTGTAAGCATATATGACCATAAGAGAACATAACACATTGGGAACACATTGAAGCAAGAAAAATAGCTCATAGTCACCTATTTTAGGCTGCCACTGCATTTCAAAGTAGTGGAGGAACTCCTTCTCACTTTGAAAATCTTCCTTGAACTTGCATATCATTTCCCTAGCTTCATCCTTGGTGAGCTCATATGAAGACGAGGACCCTCCCCGCATATTCATGATGTTACCAAGCATCCGAAACATGGCCGCACGTGTTGGCCAATCTTTCACCTTTCGAATGAGGTGTTTTAGCCAACACCTACGTACATGCCATAAGCACAAGTACACCGGCAAATTGAAAACGACCCTGAGAGTACAAATCCAAGTATTGAGGGTACAAATCCAAGCAATGGTCATAAAGCATTGTCCAAGCACCATGCATTATGTTAGGAAAATTACCTCAGTGCATCAATTTCCCTCTCCGCATCATCCACCATGAAAGCATTTGGCTGCCACGATTTATGGTGATCAAGCATGCGATCTCGAAACTTTGTCAACCAATATCGCACAGCCTCAAAGGTGGCACTTGAGGCAAGAACCCACGCAATTGGGATGCCATTGCGATGTGTGTCAAATACCAGAATTGTATACAAATGGAACTACATCATTTTAGGTATAGTAAGTACAAGTACCTTGACTTGAACACGGCAGAAAACAGACAAGAATTGAAGCATACCTTGTACTTGTTCGTTCCAAATGTGGAGTCCATAGCCAACAAATTTCCATTTCCGAACTTGTCACAAATCTCTCTTTGCCATGGGGTTTGGATCCCTAAAAAGAATTCCTTCTGTACTTGAAGATTTTGCTCCTGGTAAACAAATATCATATCCGCATTTTGTGTACACCATCGCCTTGTACTCTCTGCATCATCATCATGTAGTTGATATGTCTCCATAGCATGTTTCCTTTCAATATTGAGTATATCTTGGAGCAATAAGTAGTCATCCCTCACCATTGGACATTTGGGCTCTTTGCTTTGTCGTATATGCAAACTTTGAATGTGTGCATCGAAAACTTGTTGTGGAGTAAAGCCCTTGAACAACAAGTTAGAAACCCAAACTTTTTTTTCCAATGAAATCCATGGAGAGAGGAGAAGAAGGGTGTTTCCCTCATTCCTACAAGGCTCCCCATGGCAGATGATATCTTCTTTATTTGTGTGAAAGGGATTAATATAAGATATAACTGTGATGCTAGGATCCAAGTATAGACGATTCACCATGAAATGGCATTGACACCCTCGAATGCGCTGTCCTACTGCCTTGGGTGGCCGCCTTGGCTTAGTCTCTTTCTTGATCAAATTGGCATTTAATTTGGTAGAGGCTTTTACGCTGTCTTCATTGATGGTAGGACAACCATGTAACTCCCCATCGTCAAGCTCATTTTCATGCACATTACTCTTGCACTCTACATCTTTTCCACCCGATTGTTCATGCACATGGCATACACGTTTGGAAGCACAACGTGTCCCAAAAGCACACCAATATCTATTGGCAATGATAATTGGGTATAAGTCTAAAGCCTTGCATGCTAATCATTTAAATAAGGTAATGGAAAATAAACACTGACATGGTGCTCTCAAGCCATGAATCCTTGAATGGCCGTATTAGCGAGCCTGGTGTGCGATGATGGTGGGAGTACCTCGTAAACGTTGTAGGGAAGTCAGGATTTTGTGCTTCTCTGTTCACAAACTCGCCAACATGAGCCCATGGAATACGAGCTTCTCTTTGCACTTTGTACTTCGACCTTTCATTGTGTACCAGTCTCCATTGTATTCCGGAGACATCAAAAAGACCATGCGTGGGAACAGGGGTGCCCATCGATTGTTGCTAAATGAGCTAAAATGTCTCGCAGTTCCTGCTCTTCTGCACAAAACCCCCACCTTCAGAATTATCGACTAAAGACATCAAAGCACAAGACATTAAAGGTATAAGCTAAACAAGCTGTTAATGATCTTAAGTACAATATCTACAATGTAATGTTCTCATCATATAAGTGCAAAAAATCGAATGCTGCAAAAAATCGAATGCTGCTCTTCTCTGTTGGTTTATACACCTGTTGGTTTATACACGCGCATCTTACGTGGTGAGACGCTGCAAAAGCTTGCGCTGGAGATGCTTGCTGCAGAGAGCATGGGGTTAGCCCTCTTCAAACGCCCTCCCCTTGGTGGTCTGCCGTGTTTTCAAGAAAAAAAGCAAGCGTGTGACCAACAAACCAGTGAGTGAATCGCTGCTCCCTGCTCTGCAGGCCCCGGTGAGTTTGCTTCCGAATCGCAGAACTTGCCTACCATCAGTATTTACGCCCGAATGGAAGAAAGCCCACACCTTCTACCCAGCGCAGGGAATAAGTGCGGCGGTGGAAGCGGTGGAACCAGCGCATTCAAAGCATTCAAAGCAGCGTCATTTTTTTTACTGGTGGTTGCCAGCGTGGCCACGCGAGCGTGGCTGGAAAAAACCTCCACGCTGGCAACCACCCCGATATCTAACTACGGCCATCAGCATTTACCTAAATTTGATAAATTGTTGTCAGATGCTCTAGTTGCTAGTGGTACTGTGTTTAGGTTTGTAGGAATACCCTGGCACAAAAGATGAAGATAAGGAGATGTTTTTATTTTGCCAAATTGGGGCTTAGATTCTTCAACTCTACCACAAGTTGAGTATGCTGAAGGGTAGCCCATGAGACTTCTCTTTTTCCACTAATAGAAATATCCTAATAGCCTTCTTAGACATCATGTATATCATCTTATGGGTGAGCATCACATCTCTATGAAAAACTGAAATGTAGCATCCTCTCACCGAGTTGGAGTGATTGGCTATCTTATGATCTTTGGTGCTTCCCTTGGACCCAAATATCTTCTTCAAGAGGAATCTATAATAATAGCTCCTTCTATGGGTAAGTGAAAAACCTTTGATATTTATCTAGGGTTGACTACATACAAAAGCCCGAGCGTCAATCTTTACTACTCCATTCTTCTTCACCGTTGTCAATTGTGTTGCTGTAACAAAGGGATTGGCCACATTGCAGTAGAGAGGCAAACTGCAACAACCTTGCACACTCCAGCCACACCCTGGTGGAATTGTTATTTATATCAAGAATGGTGGAAAGCTTTTCAAACTCTACTATTATTGCACGCTCCACTCAAACCTTGGTGGAATTGGTGTTCACATCCAGGATGCAGGAAAGCTTCTCAAAACCCATTATTATTGCAAAGAAAGCAAAAGAAACACAGACTGCGAGAGCAAGAAATCTTGGATAGCAAATAATAAGCAAGAAAACATCAAACTTAGAATGAAATCTTGATAATGAATGGGATAGAAGAAAATGAAAAGCTAATTGAGAAACCTACTATTACATGCATATTCATGAGCATCAGAATTAAAGATAAAAAATTGAGACGATACTAGGGTGATGAAAACACTTAATGAAAGCCCCATCCTTGAATGAAATATTTATTATCATATCATTCTTCCTACAAATCAAAGCATGCATGACATTTGACATAAAGGATTCTCATCATGCAAACTCTAAATAGAGATAGCGTACGAGGGAACCAATATAGGCACATTTCTAAAATAGGGCTTTAGTCTAATAAGATCTAGAGTAGTTAGTTCAAAAGTTGATGCTCCAAGTTTACCAAAAATGTGGTAAGGCCCATTCACCTCAACTTCACCTTCCTCAGATATGGGCCCATCCATGAGTTAAATAGTATTTATCAGATCACCAACTTTAAAATCTAGAATTTAGCATTCCAATTCATAAAAAGTTCTGCCATCTATGGATACACTTTGGCCTAGAGACCGTATTACATTAAAAACGGAGTTTTCCCTATTGCGCAATATGAAATATCCATAATATAAAATGCACTTCTAGTCTTAATTACGAATGGAAAAATCAAATTTCTACAATAGCGGGCCAACTTTCCCGTCAACTTTGGCTTATTAACCAAAAATAGTAATGCTTGATGATTCACATGAAATGTAAAATGGTGGTTCACTGCATCAACAACGGACACATGGAATGCTTTGGACAAATTCGACACAATCTCGGAGCAAGAGCCAACATGAGTTACAAATAGTGGAAATCCTTTTAACACTGATCTGAAAAATCATATTGGGCATCTTTCTTTGTTAACAAGTACATTGGAGAAGGCACATTAGCGAAAAATCATAGAAAGTGACTATACTATTGGATTTGACCTACCCACTCCTTGAGGTGCTTTCAGTGCTTTGATCACATTAGAATCTACTAATAGTAGTCACCACAAGTCCTAAGAGAATTTCACTGGCCCTCCAAAAGCACATTTAGTCAGAACCAAACTTAGTCAAGAACGTCATTTTTCCAGAGTGACAAATAGATAAGATGCTCCACCACTTTACCAAAAAACATTGAAATCATCCAAAAATTCCCTCATGAATATAATCAAATATTTCATGGACCATCCTTTAAAATGTTAATGGAGATTTCTTGTAAGATACCTCCTACCCCCCTGTTAAAAGAAAATTTGGCTCAAAGATTATAAATTCTTGAAGAAGAAATGTGGACATGGAAAAATCGCTCAAAAATAAGTAAAAGCCTTTGAAAATTAAAGTTTAGGTGATAACTTTGAAATTTTATAAGTTTTTATATGTTCAAAAAAATATATAAAAGTGTATTTGTACACATGTGCACACGTGTGTGTACCCCTATGTGAAGCACTTAGAGTCCATATAAAGTTGAAAATTCTAAGTCCAAAATTAAATCCGAAATGTGGGATTTACTGTTACATTCTCGTAACGCCGCTACGGGCGTTACCACAAGAGGGGACGGCCTCTGGCTCACCACCCAGCCATAGAGGAAGAATGAGGATTGCCCCTCATCCCCCAGGCTATATAGTGTGTGGCCTGCCGTCCACACTAGCCTGGCCGCCCATGACTCCGCATGGGCGTCCTCTCCCACTGAACCCCGGACATGGCCATCCGGTCTGCCGTCGGTCACAGGCATTACAGCCTACGTGACATTTACCTTGGGACCAAGAGAATGGACATGAATAATATTAATATTAGCTTATTAGAAAAAAAACAATTAAATAGGCCTAGCATAAGTGTGTGTATCCTTGGGAAATTTTAGTAAGAAGGTCTAAGGTTTTAAGGTCAGGTAAAAACTATAGAATAGAGGAGTCTGAGGAGGGGTAAGAGGAGGGGTAAGAGGAGGCAGAATAGAAGAGTCATAGGAGGAGTCAAAGGAGGCAGAATAGAGAAGTCAGAGGAGGGGAGTCATAGAAGTGAGAGGAGGGGAGTCAGAGGAGGAAGAAGAAAGGAGTCAGAATAGAGAAGTCAGAGGAGGAGTTAGACGAGGCAGAAGACAGGAGTCAGAGGAGGGGCAGAGGAGGAGTCAGAGAAGGCACAATAGAGGAGTCATAGGAGGGGTCAGAGGAGTCAGAGGAAGAGTCAGAGAAGGGGTCAAAGGAGTCAGAGGAAGAGTCAGAGAAGGGGTCAAAGGATTCAAAATTGTGAGACCCCCGCCCCCTCGTGATGCCCCCTCTGAGGGCGCTGGTGGTGGAAGCAGCGTCAGCCTCTCGCGCGGGGCAGGGATCTACACTCGGGGCCTCGCCCACGGATGTCCGGACAAGAAACTAGCCCGGTGGTTCCTCCGAAACCGAGCCCGAAAAAACTTCCCTTGCCCGGAAGGCACGGGCGATTCCTCCAAGAAAATCATCTAACGGGAGAATTGATCTAACGAGTCAAAGTCTTAACTATTCAAACTGATCCGATCGAACTCGAAGTCACAAGGTCAGATCAAAGAAGAGACTTGCACTTGGCCCATAGAATCACCGCTTTTTTCCTCCTTTAACAAGGCATACCCGTTGATTCCCTCCCATAGAACAAGGGTCTTCCTAGGACTTAATCTAACTAACGTAACTAATTATAACTTATTTCTATCACAAGAATCCCCCGATCTAGCCTATGGGTTAGCCAACCGTCCAACCACTGTATTGGTGGGATTCTTTAGCCAACTCTAACTGGCCCATAGGTTAGCCAACCGCCCAACTACTGTATTGGTGGGATTCTTTTATAAAAATTTGGTTATGTTTTACCCGGGTACCGAGGAAAAGAGTTCCCAGGCCCCCTAGCCGGCGTTTCAAGAAAAATTTAAGGTAGGCATACCACGTACACACCCAATATGAAATTGCCATTATAACAGATTCGGCTGTCTTTAAAACAATCTTTCAATGGAAATCATAGTATTACTGAACATAATCTTCCAAAATATTGAGTCCATTGTATTACAAAATATATCATCTGACTCTCCGTTGAAGACCATCTGGTCAACCAACGAGATCCAATATCAAAAGTCGATTCACAAAAGTCATCCTTTTCAGTCCATCCGAATCTTCCTCGACGTACACATGGGTGTCCTAGCAACCGCGAGCCCGTGCATCACTTGGTCAGAACCCTCTAGGATCCTACTTAGGTGTCCTAGCACTTCACTCAGGGACCGCTTCGTCGGTCCTCGCCCATCGTACCGGAAGCGTACCATTTTAACCATACCGAGGCTGGTCAAGACCTCGGCAGGCTTTGCCGCGAGTGACGTCCCTCGACAACACCCCGCCAGCTATTGCAACGAGCCTCCTCTTAGTTAAACACATGCCAAGTGCTTCCTCCAGCATTCTGACGTAAAACAGTCCTTTAGAAGAAAACAGAGATTCTATGCAAGTAAAATTGGTTCCACAAAACCCTTTTGCGTTAATCCATATTTTCTTAATGAGAATCATTGATCTCTCATCAGGGTAGTCTACCCATCATTTGACTAAATGTCCAACTAGATTCTTGGTGATTTCGAACAAGGGAAAACTAGGTTAATTCAACGGTAGTCTATTCTTTGTATTAAGAACTGGAATTGATCACAAAGTTTTTGCTTGATTTAGATCGAGAGATGGACAAGTAGTTTACTGGCCGTCCCTCTCACAGTTGTGGTCTAACCAAGGTTTATTTCTAACTTTGATTTCAAGGATTTTCTTCAGATAAACATCTACTGAACTTCTAACCGTAAGAAAATTTCAACTTTATGAATTTCATTCTAACCATAATAGATTAAGAAATTTGATTTCAAGGATTTTCTTCAGATAAATATCTATTGAACTTCTAACCATAAGAAAATTTCAACTTTATGAATTTCATTCTAACCATAATAGATTAAGAAATGGTTTTATATGAGAATATCGAATTTTTATGAAAATACTCTTCTTCCATTTAATCTAATTTTGGGTAAATATCACTTTGGTGATTTATCCACATAAAATATCTAAAGATATTCTTTCTACCAATTTAATTTATCATCCCTAATTCTCTAGGTAGAATTATGGTGAAAATTTCTCTTTTGTCACCAAAATTTAATTCAAATCTTTTTCTACTTAAATACCATAAAAATTCCTCTTTTAACTAAATACAAATATCCATTTTTTTTAATAAGCTTAAAATTTCTCTTTTTCTCACTTAATGATTGAATTCCAATTGTCATGAGAATTCCTCTTTTATCATTTAAAAATTTCTCATGCATAAAATAAATTTATTTAAAATTTTTCTTTAAATTAAATAAAAATAATCATTATTTCAAATATGCCAAGAATTTCACTTTTACCATTTAAATGATAGAATTCCAATTGTCATGGGAATTTCTCTTTTATCATTTAAAAATTTCTCATGCATAAAATAAATATATCTAAAATTTTTCTTTAAATTAAATAAAAATATTCATTATTTTAATATACCAAAATTTCTCTTTTTCTATTTACTTACATGGATCTCCATTATCATGGAAATTTCTCTTTTTGCATAAAAATGAAATTACCGAAAAAATCTCTTTTCTTTAATTAATTATTTATGCATAAACACTAAAGTTTTGTTTACCATGAATTTGATGAAAATCATTCTTTTAGCATATGATGTCCAATCCTAGAATATGGTTGGAAGTTTTATGCATAAAAATAAGATATGTATTATTTTCTAAAAATTTTGCCATAGCTTCGCTGCTACTATTAGAGATAATTTTTAATTTTTCTAGAAAAGAATAAGACTTTGTAATACAATTATGATAGAAGAACTATTCATAACTTTAAATCCAAATTATGAAATTAAAACATAAATTTAGCCATAATCATAATCTTAATTATGATCAATCTACTAGATTAGGGTATTTCTACTATTCTTCTTTTCCTAAAATGATAGGAATATCTCTTTTACATTTAGAATCACTTAAAATAGTTTTTTAACTACTTATAAGAATTTACCATTATTTGATTATCATAAAAGTATAAAAAAGCCATTTTCTTAACCTCTAGCTTTACAAGCTTAGAGTTTGGTTTTTAGTTAAGAATTTATCCAATGAGAAGCATTCATTTTCTAAAGAATTAGCCATAGGAATGACGATTCTTTTGGGAGAGAGAGATATACATAAACACCATTCTAAATAAGCATAAAGATTTTTTTCTTAATTATTCATTATGATTCTTAGGAAAAGTTTGATTTGCATTTAAAACAATTAATTAGAAACTTCTCAAGCTTGAGAGGGGTTGAGAAGTGAAATCATTGAGAATATTAACAAAAAACCATGAAGTTCTTCTTACCTTTAGGTTTGGCTTACTTCTTCATCTTAGAAGGAAGCCCCCAACCAATCAATTGGTTTAGTATGTTGAGAAGAAAGCTCCAAGAATTGTTGAAGAGAGAGAGAAGGTCCAATCTCTCCAAAAGTAGAGGATTTTTAAGGGATAATAGAAAATATGCTTATTTTAATGTAATACTGGCATGGTATAGCACATAGATGAGAATACAAAAGAATGAGGGTCTATTTATAGGTGAGGGAGGTCACTAACTGAGTCCAACTAGGTTCGAGAAATTTTCAGCATCAGTTTGGTTAAATTTGGACAAGATTTGGACCAGTTTAGCTCCCATTTTGATCCAGTTTGATCCAGGAGAGAGGAGAGAGGAGAGATAAAAATATCTTAATATTTTTGAATTAAAAACCCTCCCCCACATGTGAAGGAGGCGCATACCTCAAAGGTCCCCCTATCCTTACCAAGGTGTCAAAAATTCATCATTCCTCCAAAATATCTCATTTTTTTAGTAATATCTCTTAATTTTTAACTAATAAACCTTGTACTCAGTCAACTCTTCATCTTATGTGAGCATTTACTCATTTTTGGGTATTTTCTTTTATTCATTGGATTCATCTCATCCCAACACTTGGATTAATCCTATTGGCCCATTGGAACCTTAATTGGACCATAATCCAAAATTTTTTGAAAATCTTGACCCTTAGGCTAAGGTCCTTTATATCATTTTTAATTGATTCCTAATGCACCTTGGAGAATTTACTTTGAACTTCTGTTTCAGGGAAATATATTTTTGATATTAGGAGAATTTTTATATCAAAAAATATCTCAATATTGAATTACCTCTTTCTAGAAATTTTCTTCTCTCTAGACAAAAACAAGGAAAAATAATATTTTCTCGTATTCAAAAACAGGGAATGATTACAGGGGATTGAAGTAAAACCTTATTCATTATTCAGGCTGAGGAGGAATCTTACATCCTCCCCCACTTGAAAAACGCAAGAAGTCCTCATCTCGCAAAGTGGGGGTAATCTTTTGCCACCTCTCCTTCTTTCTCCCAGGTGGCGTCTTCTAGAGGGAAGAACTTTCACTTGACTAAAAACTCTCTGAGGACTCTGCTCCTGGAGAATCTTCTCCCGAACATCAAGGATTTCTTCCATCTGTCCTTGAGTTGGAGGAATCAATTGTTCATCAAGCACATGACTCGGGCTGGGTACATATTTCTTAAGCAAACTGACGTGGAATACATTATGTACCTTGAGATGGGGAGGCAAAAGAAGTTTATAACCTAGATCGCCCACTTTCTTTATAACAGCATATGGTCCACAGTATCTGGGAGAGAGCTTCTTGTACTTCCCTAAGGATAAGGAACTTCTTTTTGGTCGTACTACTCGAATGAAGACCATATCTGATTCTTCAAACTCTCTCTCTCTGATCTCTTTTTATCTGCATACTGTTTTTGCCTATCTTGGGCTGCCTTAATATCTTTACGGATTGATTGCATTTGCTAGTCCATGTCATCAAGCATTTACTAGTCCATGTCATCAAGTATTTGTCTAGACATCTCGACTCTGATCAATGGGTCGGACCAAGTCAACGGTGTAAGGCAATCTTGTTCGTGGTACAAAGCTTTGAAAGGGCTCATCCCAATGCTTCGATGATAAGAAGCATTGTAAGCAAATTCAACCAAATGCAAATGGCTTAATCACTTCTTGGATTCCCTACCGCAGCATGACCGAAGGATATCTTCTATTACCTGATTCACTCTTTCAGTCTGGCCATCTGTTTCCGGGTGATAGGCTGTGCTGAGATCCAAGAAAGTTCCTACTACTTCGAAGAATGCAGTACAGAATTTCGATGTGAGTTTGGGATCTCTATCACTTACTATCCTCCTGGGTAAGCCATGCAATCTGAAGATCTCTTTAAGAAAAACTCTGGCAACATCCATTACAATTTATGTTTCTTTCACTGGAATCAGATGGGCAACTTTGGTTAGTCTATCAACTACCATAAAAATGGAGTTGTAACCTGATTGTACTAAAGGTAATCTAGTGACAAAGTCCATACTGATACATTTCCATCTCATCTTTGGAATGTCTAGAGGTTGCAGTTTCCCTAGCATCTAGACTCTTTTTGCCTTGACTCTCTGACACATTAAGCATTTCCGCACATGATCAAGTACATCCTTTTTGAGTCCAGGCCAGAAACACAATAATAATTGGCATGCTTGAATTTAAGGAACCACGTGCATAAAAAGAAAATGTAGTATAAGCTAATTTGTTAGCATGTGTCTTGTCTCTATTGTTAAGAGGAGATGAGTATGTAGTATAAAAAGAAACCACGTGCATAAAAAGAAAAGATTTAGTATAAGCCTATTTGTTAGCATGTGTCTAGTGTCTATTGTTAAGAGGAGACGAATAGCATGTGTCCATTGTCTATTCTTAAGAGGAGACGAGTAGTATTATCAACAAGAAGTTGTTTGTCTTAAAGAAGTGCATATACTTGTTCTTCCCATCTGAAGTAAACTCCCCCCTTTGCTACCAATTTCAATTTTATTCTTGCTTAGTTATTCTACATAAGGCTAGAACTGATGAGATAGACAAGGTTGAGAAGGAGTGTCTGGTTATCTTAGTTGCACATGTTATAAACCTTAAGGTTTGCTAGTTGTTTCTTGTTGTTTCTTGAGAGAGTGAATAAGAACTTAACCCTTGGTATCTTTAACATCCTCAAGTTGAGGCACTCGTGTATCTTCTTGGTTGTTTGTGTTTGCCATTGTTTGTTGCTTGTTGTCTCGTGGGAGAGCGAATAAGAACTTGATCCTTGGTATCTTCAAATTCCTCAAGTTAATATACTCTCTCATACCTTCCTAGTTGTTTGTGTCTTCCATTGGCTCAAAGTAACATTAATGATCAATTCTAATGCATAGATGCCTATTCAAGAATGCAACTTTGGAGTCAAGATTAAAGTTGATAACTATCATGAATTCTTGCACTATACAAACTTGTAGTATTCAAATTTGCACTATCCCCAAATCTTGCAAATTATGCAGATTTGTAAATTTTCAAGTTTGCTTGCTTTGGCCAATTTTTGGCAACTTGTGACATTTTGGTCTAAGTGTTGTTCAATGAAGGAGTAACTTAGCACTAAGGCTGGGCGATTCTTGACAATTGTGTGTTGAGCTTGGTTAGTCAATTAGTTGATTGTACAAGGGTTGTTTATGTACAATGGATCACGTTCTCAAAAGGTCTACAAGATCTCTATGAGGTCCATGTTCAGCAAATTTGTGTGTGTCTGTGGTTCCTCTAAGAGTATGACTAGGAACATGGAAGTCTTTTCCACAAACCCTTGATTAAGCATGTAGAAAATGGCATGCAACTCTGTCATGATCATCTTTTTGTCTAGTAAAGAATGATATTCTTACTTTGGTGGAATATCCCACGGGTTAGAGCTAGGATCAAGTGTAGCCATTTAAACTTCAACGTTTAGCCCACAATATCATCCAAAGAAGAAGAAAGGATAAGGGCAAGGTAGAGTTGGATATGCTATTAACTGAAGTTGGCTACTTGATGATGTGAAGGAGCCCTTGTTTAAAACTACTAAATATAAACTAAGCAAAAAAAAAAAGTGGTGGACTAAGTGATAATTGCCAACATTTAAACTCTATGTTTCTACATCTATACAAGATTAACCACAACCCCACCTCCCTCCATTGTGGGCAAAGGAGGTGGGGCTATTTCAAAATAACCACTCCTCTTGCAAGCGTGAGGAGGAGCCAAATCTCACATCTTCCAATGCAATTTTGAATTTGAATCTAAGAAGATCTCATCTCACATCTTTCAATGAAATCTTTGTATACATGCTTACATACCTATAGATACACACACTTATATATATTATGTATGTATGTGTATCTATAGGTATGTAAGCATGTATATATAAATAGTGTGCATGTGCATGTGTGTGTGTGTGTGTGTGTGTGTGTGAGAGAGAGAGAGAGAGAGAGAGAGAGAGATTACATGTAAGATGCATTTATTTGAGAGTGAGCACACCTCACCACTCATCCCTACCATTAAAATTTAATTCTAAAATTTAATTAATTAAAATTATATATATGTGTGTAAATCTATTTAAGTGTGTGTGTGTGTGTGTGTGTGTGTGTGTGTGTGTGTGAGAGAGAGAGAGAGAGAGAGAGAGAGAGAGAGTTTCTATGTGAGAGATAAAGAGAGAGAGTGTGTGTGTGTGTGTGTGCATGAGAGAGAGAGAGAGAGGCTGAGAATTTCTATGTAGGAGTTTCTATGTAGGAGGTAGTTTGTGTCGGAGGAGATAGTGTGTGTTTTCATTAGTGTATGTGCGGTGTGTACATGTGTGTGTGTGTGTGTGTGTGTGTGTGAGAGAGAGAGAGAGAGAGAGAGAGAGAGAGAGAGGCGACAGATAATTTCTACGTAGGAGATAGTTTGTGTGGGAGGAGAGAGAGTGCGTTTAGATTAGTGTATGTGCGGTGTGTACATGTGTGTGTGTGTGTGTGTGTGTGTGTGTGTGTGTGTGTGAGAGAGAGAGAGAGAGAGAGAGAGAGAGTCTATGCATGCATGTGCGTACATTTACATCTATGTGTAGAATGTGCTTGAGAGAGAGAGTGAGATGGGACAGACCTGGAGAGAGAGAGAGAGAGAGAGAGAGAGATGTAATGAGGGAGGGTGAAAAGAGAGAGAAAGAGAGTGAGAGATAGAGAATAAAAAGTATCTTTTAATAAAATATAAATTAAATAGAAAACATATATGTATATGTGTATATACATGTGTGTGTGTGTGTGTTTTTATTTACATTTATACATACATACATACATACATACACACACACACACACACACATATATATATATATATATGTTTGTGTGTGTGTGTGTGTGTGTGTGTGTGTGTGTGTGTATGATATATCTATCTATATATTTAAAAGTGACCACAACTTATCACCCATCTCCGCACATTAAAATTTAATCAAAATTAATTAAATTATGTTGATGTTTGTATTTATATTTTTAAATACATGTATATATGTATAAGTATATGTATCTATGTATAGGTTTATGTATCTAAAACATAATATTGTATATACTATATATTTACATATGTGTATGTGTGCATGAGAAAGAGAGAGTCTAAGTCAGAGAGAGAGAGAGAGAGATTGAAAGAGAGAGAGAGAGAGAGAGAGAGAGAGAGAGAGAGAGAGAGAGAGAGCGCTTCTATGTGTGGGAGTGTAAGAAGAGAGAGGGAGTGTGTGCATGTGTGTGTGTGTGTGTGTGAGAGAGAGAGAGAGAGAGAGCAGGTGTGTATATGTGTGTGCATGTGAGAGAGAGAGAGAGAGAGAGTGAGAGAGAGTGAGTTTCAACATTTGAGAGTGTGTGTACATGACAGAGAGAGGGAGAGGGTCATGTGCATGTGCATGTGTGTGTGTGTGTGTGAGAGAGAGAGAGAGAGAGAGAGAGATGGTTGTAGAGAGGGAATAGTTCTTTTCTGGAACCTTGGTCGGCCGCCGCAGCAATGCGCGGGTTAGTCATCATTTAACATCAAAGCAAGATCCAAGCTTGTACTCGCTTTTAGAGTTTGGCTATAATAAAAGTCCAAGGCGTGCGTGCATAATTCCCCCCCGGAAGATTTTGCATTTCTAGGCCGGGTTTAAAGATAAAATATTTGAAAAATAGTAAAAATGCGAGCTAGCAAAGGCAGAAAAGATCAAAGAAAATAAAAATCCCGAAAGTTTTTAAAAATTCATCGGAGCACCCAACAACCTTTGGAGGTTTTCGAAACAACCATGGGGGCTAGGGGGGGTTTTCCCTTCCAACTCCCAACCAGATGTTGGTTTTCCAAAAAAAAAACTTGCATATGGCCTGGCAAAACGTGCCACTGGCTACACTTAGATGTTAATTAGACTCTCACGAGGCCAAACCCAAAGACATCAAATACTTGGTAGTGGGAGAGGCAGAAAAGATAGTGGTCACTCTATTACTGTAGTAGGCAAGCGTAATACTGAGTTTCTATTGGCGAGAACAACATCCCTTTAGCCCTGATTATGTAGCATATTGCCAATATGGAGTGGTTTTGCTAAGCCTTCTTGATGATTTTGAGGTAGGTGTTGGGATTGAAATATTTATCACTCCCACATCCAAGGGTCTCTATGGACAAGCAAAGAGCAGAGCAGTTTGTCCTTTAGAACCCTTCCTTTACGTCCCAAGAACAACGCAATCTTCAACTAATCCTGTATTAAACCAAAGAATTAAGATGGGTCAAAACCAGCGTCAACTACTCGTGCATCAAAGCAAAGAAGTGAGCAAGAGTGCACTTGCAATAGAGAAATAAAGGAAGATTTAAATCAACATTTCGACCTTACAATTTTAGGTGACTTCTAATAAGGCTATAAAATCAAAATAAGTAAGATTACTTTTTGATAACCTCAATAAAACAAAGATTATTTGACATGCAAAGATAAACTAAGAAGCGTTTGTGCTATATAAAAGCTTGAGAGTGTATATTATGAAGGATGAGTTCATGTGCTTATTCTTGATGCATTCTTGACAAGGATCACACTCATATGCAAAACACACGCAACAAGATTTGTGATTGCAGTGAGTTTGATTTAACTTTTATTGGGGTAACATTTCTTGGATTGGGGGATTTAAGTTGTTTACATGCAATAATTGTCAAATGCAGTTCTATGTTGTAATATATATAAGTGGGCAATATCAAATTCGTACATTCAATTGCTTGAAATTTTGGTTGCTCACAATTCCAAAATTTGGTTTGCATTACACTTTGTATTGCATTATCTCAATTTAGATTTAGTGGGAACAACAAGTGATTTTTATGCACTTATCGAGGAAGACAAGCTTGATGGGTCCAGCTATTCACTTTGGTCATTTATAATTAAAAAAAATCCTTGTCAAAGAAGGTCCTTAGGACCTTGTGAGCAACGACAAAGAAAAAGGCAAAAGTAAGAAAGGCAAGTAGCCTAATAAGGCTGAGCAAACTAATAAATTGAACACTACATTATGAAGCAGTTATATAAATGAAAGAAAAAGACCAGTTGTTTTTACTGTCACAAATATGGGCATCAATCAAGTAAACAAATGCAAGTAAAAGCAAGCTAATGAGAGATGGCAGACAAAGCCCATGGAGTAGAAGACTCTTTTAGTGGGAAGAATGAGCCTTAGCCAAACGTGGCAGATGATGCAAAGTGGTACTTTGCATTCGCATTACTTTCCTTTGACCATGAAGATGCCTCATTCTTAGATGTTAGTTAATTGATAGTGGGGCTGTGCACTTCATATCAAAAATTGTTTGCTACAATGCAATCTATGTCAAAAAGTAAGGGTGTGCTGTGTGCTATGGTAAAGCAAAGGAAGTATTGATATTGTATTAGGTATGGTTATTAAGTTGACCTTTGCAAAATGTCTTGTTTATACCAAGTTTAGGAATGAACCTCATATTTTCTTTTGTCTAACTAAGTGCCTCACGAGAGCGCAATTTATGGACAAAATGCAGTTGCCGTTGCGAAGTTGATGGGTAGATTTATTTCTTTGTACGTGAAGACTTCATATTCAAGTCATGTTTTGGATGTTTGTTTACCAGTTTATAGCATGCAAGATTTGGCCATTTGAATTAACAAAGCCTCTTGTATTTTTAAAAATTTAATATGGTTGAGGACATGCTAAGGTTGCAAGGTACTAATAAAGACATTTATGACGGATGCTTGTGCAAAAAAATCCACAAATTACCATTTCCAAAAAATTGAACATTTATGTCAAATCCAAAGATCAGATGGCAGCATTGACAAGTACAAGTCTAGACTTGTGGTGAAAGGGTATGCACAGAAGCATGCCGTAGACTATGATCAAGAAAAGCACATAAAGCCAAAGAGCAAAGACTTTGAACCTTGTACCCAAGTGGATCACAAATTATGAGTGTGCTAAAGGACGTACACATGTAGAGGACAGGAGATTGCACAAACATAAACCTCGTACATGGTGCAATAGAATGCATGCAGTTTACAATCGAAGTAGAAGACTTGATTATCACCGCCAACCTTTGAAAACTGACCTTTCTAGAAAAAAGCCATGCACATTGCCACTAATCCAAACATCAAGTGCACAATAATATGAAAAAGCTGTTCAGGTATCAAGCTCGAAGTAGAGCAATCCATGGCAAAGAATTTGATGGCACAATGTATCTTCCTTTTTAAAACTTGGAAACACAACAGAGCACAGCCTATCTTTTAGTGTCAGTACGCCATGAACATATGCGGTGGATGTCATGCATGAAATGACTCTTACTAGCTTAGATGCTCAATGAGGCCTTAGTGCAAACTGATTCAGGTCTACGCAACTCTATACAGAATGGTTGTTACAAAAGGAAATGATCTTCTAGCATTTTACATCCTTCTGTGATGAAGGTCAATGGCTCTATCAGAAACTTAGAAAGCAGCAACAAATACTAACTGTATTGTATTTGTATCCCTGAAAGCAAAACAATGCCACAGGACTGAGATATCCAACATTGGACAACTCGGTCTGTCAGTATGCAGTGTGCCTTTTCACATTTCAAGCTACTCCCAAACTATAAATAACTGGAATGACACAGCCACAGGGCAAACTGTTAGAAGTCATCTCCTGTCTTTCTGTAGACACCAGGGCCTTTGTTGTGGGTGTGCCCGCCCTTGTAGGTGTTTCTCATTTTTCCTCACTCCCCGTATTTCTTCCCCATTTTTACCTATTTTTTCTTGGCATGGGAGGCTGCCCTATGATGGCAGGAGGACCCAGTTGCTGGGGGCCGACTGCATCAGTATGCTTGTGTTCACATTGTGGAGCCGGCCGACTGGTCTGGACAGGTCGTGGACCTTTCTATGCAGGCCGACTGCTGTGTGCAGGTCGTGGGCTCCTTTGGTCTCCTGTCGGCTGTCCCTGATGCAGGCCGACTGCATGCTTGGGGCCATATAAAATGGCCCCATAGCCCCTTGCCATTGTTGTATTAGATTCAGGATCTTCTTTGTGTATATAGAGCAGAGTTACACACCTCTA
This sequence comes from Cibotium barometz, assembly GCF_041138505.1. Lineage (NCBI taxonomy): Eukaryota > Viridiplantae > Streptophyta > Polypodiopsida > Cyatheales > Cibotiaceae > Cibotium > Cibotium barometz. Next base: position 61,166,234 of record NC_141055.1, read on the forward strand.
TCTCTCTCCCTCTCTTGTGCTGTTTTCTTTCTGCATTGCGTTTGCTCGTGTTCCCAGATTTGGTCATCATCTCCGCTGCGCATTCTGACATGGTATCAAAGCCCTAGGCTCATGATAGTTCTTGGGATTTGTGTGAGCAAGAGGGGGACTGTTGTGTTGCTGATTGGTGGACTGTACGGGACTGTTTGGGAAGAGGAGAGGCAAGAGGACGGCGGGCTGATTTGCTGGACAGCCACTTGTAGGTGTAAGTTCTTCTTTGTTCCCACCCACCCACCCTTTTTCAGATTACATCCCCGAAATGGCAGATCTGTTAGAGATGGCCGAGAGGCATGTGAAGATCCCCTCACTCCCCACGTTCCCCGTGGACCGTCAGTTGGACGGGAACAACTACGGCATATGGAAGGTTATGATGGAATCTATTCTGGAATCTTACGACCCTGCTGATTTCATCGTTGTTGGGGTTCCACGGCCGGAAGTAGAGGAAGGGGAATTACCATTAATCCGAAAGGACTAGGACGCATAGGCACAGATGTGGGATCGTGTCAACGCCAGGGTCCGTTCGTTTATCTTCCTCAACTACACACTGCAAGTAATCAATCATGTAAAGCATATGACGCTGGCCAGAGGTATATGGTAGCATTTGGCTAGTCTTTACAACAGGGTATCGCCCATAAAGAGGATTTCCTTGGAAGAACAGATGCGGGTTATAAGCCCTGCAGAGTCGTTGACGATGCGGGAGCATATTAACAAGCTGCAGGCTCTTCAGCAAGAAGTTCTTCAGGCTGGGAAGGAGATATCGTCAGAGGACATGGCCATAACGTTGCTGTCGCATTTGCCCTCTCAGTACTCAACATTTTACTCGTCTTTGATTACCAATGGCAGGCTCAGCACCATCACGTGGGAGGAGCTTGGCCCATGGTCTTGGACCAGGAGGAACGATTCACGAACCCTCCTCAAGGTGGAGGTTTGGAGGCCTTAACTGGCCAACGATCGAAAGTCCGTAACACGCGCAAAGGGAAGGCTTCATCGGAGAAGTCTTCTGAGAAGAAGTCCGTCGCTGACCGCGAGAAACTAAAGGCAAAGAGGACTTGTAATGATTGTGGCGAGAAAGGCCAATTGGAGGCAGTGTCCCAAGGGTGAAGATTCCTCAACAGCAATCATGAAGACTCCAGCTTTTGTGCATGTGAAGGTGATGGACACCGATGTTTCATTTTCTTCAGGCAGGGAGGAGGTTGGAGGATTCTCCGCAACGGATACTCGGGAGTGGATTCTAGACAGTGGTGCTTCCAGGCACATGACTCCTTCTCGTTCAGATTTACAAGATCTCTGCAGGTATTCTGGTCACATTCTTACTGGGAATACATCCACTATCCTAGTTCATAGTGAGGGCAGGTTGGAGATAGTTCCCGATGACAGAGGGGGGAAGCATTCCTCCCAGGTGTTGTATGTTCCGTCACTTGGTTTTCATCTGTTGTCAGTGCATCATGTTTGCAAGACTGGCGTACGGGTGGAGTTTGATGAGCATTTTGTTGCTCTCCAAGACAAAGCAACAGGCCAGGTGGTTTAGGAAGGCGGAGTGGAGAATGGAGTTTACAAGCTTTCAACACTCTCTCTCCCAGGTCCTCAGGTTTGTGATGAGTGGCAGTCTGGTAATGGCCACTTAAGTGTGGATACGCTGCAGGTGCAGGCTTTCCAGGACCAAATGGTGGATAGCTTGCCTATTGATAGCAGCAGTTGGCAGGAACTTTCCAGTACTGATGTTGGTGGTTCGTGTTCGTCAGTCAAAGGAAACTGAACAGGTAACTTATGCTCTGATGTCTCATAGTATTCGGGACAAAGAAACTCCTGCAGCAATCGGTTTAGGGTTTAGGGTTTAGGGTTTAGGGTTTACTGATTCAGGTCTACGCAACTCTATACAGAATGGTTGTTACAAAAGGAAATGATCTTCTAGCATTTTACATCCTGCTGTGATGAAGGTCAATGGCTCTATCAGAAACTTAGAAAGCAGCAACAAATACTAACTGTATTGTATTTGTATCCCTGAAAGACACAATCATGCCACAGGACTGAGATATCCAACATTGGACAACTCGATCCGTCAGTATGCAGTGTGCCTTTTCACATTTCAAGCTACTCCCAAACTATAAATGACTGGAACGAAACACCCACAGGGCAAACTGTTAGAAGTCATCTCCTGTCTTTCTGTAGACAACAGGGCCTTTGCTGTGGGTGTGCTCGTGATAGTTCTTGGGATTTGTGTGAGCAAGAGGGGGACTGTTGTGTTGCTGATTGGTGGAATGTACGGGACTGATTGGGAAGAGGAGAAGCAAGAGGACGGCGGGCTGATTTGCTGGACAGCCGCTTGCAAGTGTAAGTTCTTCTTTGTTCCCACCCACCCACCCTTTTTCAGATTACATCCCCGAAATGGCAGATCTGTTAGAGATGGCCGAGAGGCATGTGAAGATCCCCTCACTCCCCACGTTCCCCGTGGACCGTCAGTTGCACGGGAACAACTACGGCATATGGAAGGTTATGATGGAATCTATTCTGGAGTCTTACGACCCTGCTAATTTCATCGTTGTTGGGGTTCCACGAGCGGAAGTAGAGGAAGGGGAATTACCGTCAATCCGAAAGGACTGGGAGGCACAGGCACAAATGTGGGATCGTGTGAACGCCAAGGTCGGTTCGTTTATCTTCCTCAACTGCACACCGCAAGTAATCAATCATGTAAAGCATATGACGCTGGCCAGAGGTATATGGCACCATTTGGCTTCTCTTTACCACCACAGGGTATCGCCCCGTTCGTTTATCTTCCTCTTAACTGCACACCGCAGGTAATCAATCATGTAAAGCATATGACGCTGGCCAGAGGTATATGGCAGCATTTGGCTTCTCTTTACAACAGGGTATCGCCCATAAAGAGGATTTCCATGGAAGTACAGATGCGGGTTATGAGCCCTGCAAAGTCGTTGACGATGCGGGAGCATCTTAACAAGCTGCAAGCTCTTCAGCAAGAAGTTCTTCTTCAGGCTGGGAAGGAGATATCGTCAGAGGACATGGCCATAACGTTGCTGTCGCATTTGCCCTCTTAGTACTCAACATTTTACTCGTCTTTGATTACCAATGGCAGGCTCAGCACCATCACGTGGGAGGAGCTTGTGCCCATGGTCTTAGACCAAGAGGAACGATTCACGAACCCTCCTCAAGGTGGAGGTTCGGAGGCCTTAACTGGCCAATGGTCGAAAGTCCGTAACACGAGCAAAGGGAAGGCTTCATCGGAGAAGTCTTCTGAGAAGAAGTCCGTCGCTGACTGCGAGAAACTAAAGGCAGAGAGGACTTGTAATGATTGTGGCGAGAAAGGCCACTATTGGAGGCAGTGTCCCAAGCGGAAGACCGAGAAGGGTGAAGATTTCTCAGCAGCAATCATGAAGACTCCAGCTTTTGAGCATCTGAAGGTGATCAACACCAATGTTTCATTTTCTTCAGGCAGGGAGGAGGTTGGAGGATTCTCCGCAACGGATACTCCGGAGTGGATTCTAGACAATGGTGCCTCCAGGCACATGACTCCTTCCCGTTCAAATTTACAAGATATCTGCAAGTATTTTGGTCACATTCTTACTGGGGATACATCCACTATCCCAGTTTACAGTGAGGGCAGGTTGGAGATAGTTCCCGATGGCAGAGGGGGGAAGCATTCCTCCCAGGTGTTGTATGTTCCGTCACTTGGTTTTCATCTGTTGTCAGTGCATCATGTTTGCAAGACTAGCGTACGGGTGGAGTTTGATGAGCATTTTGTTGCTCTCCAGGACAAAGCAATAGGCCAGGTGGTTTAGGAAGGCGGAGGGGAGAATGGAGTTTACAAGCTTTCAACACTCTCTCTCCCAGGTCCTCAGGTTTGTGATGAGTGGCAGTCTGGTAATGGCCACTTAAGTGTGGATACGCTACAGGTGCAGGCTTTCCAGGACCAAATGGTGGATAGCTTGCCTGTTGATAGCAAGAGTTGGCAGGAACTTTCTAGTACTGATGTTGGTGGTTCTTGTGTTCGTCAGTCAAAGGAAACTGAACAGGTAACTTATGCTCTGATGTCTCATAGTATTCGGGACAAAGAAACTCCTGCAACAACCGGTTTAGGGTTTAGGGTTTAGGGTTTACTGATTCAGGTCTACGCAACCCTATACAGAATGGTTGTTACAAAAGGAAATGATCTTCTAGCATTTTACATCCTTCTGTGATGAAGGCCAATGGCTCTATCAGAAACTTAGAAAGCAGCAACAAATACTAACTGTATTGTATTTGTATCCCTGAAAGCAAAACAATGCCACAGGACTGAGATATCCAACATTGGACAACTCGGTCCGTCAGTATGCAGTGTGCCTTTTCACATTTCAAGCTACTCCCAAACTATAAATGAGTGGAATGAAACTGCCACAAGGCAAACTGTTAGAAGTCATCTCCTGTCTTTCTGTAGACACCAGGGCCTTTGTTGTGGGTGTGCCCGCCCTTGTAGGTGTTTCTCATTTTTCCTCACTCCCCGTATTTTTTCCCCATTTTCCCTATTTTTTCTTGGCATGGGAGGCTGCCCTATGATGGCAGGAGGACCCAGTTGCTGGGGGCCGACTGCATCAGTATGCTTGTGTTCACACTGTGGAGCTGGCCGACTAGTCTGGACAGGTCGTGGACCTTTTTATGCAGGCCGACTGCTGTGTGCAGGTCGTGGGCTCCTTTGGTGTCCTGTCGGCTGTCCCTGATGCAGGCCGACTGCATGCTTGGGCCATATAAAATGGCCCCATAGCCCCTTGCCATTGTTGTATCAGATTCGGAATCTTCTTTGTGTATATAGAGCAGAGTTACACGCCTCTATCTCTCTCCTTCTCTTGTGCTGTTTGTTTTCTGCATTGCGTTTGCTCGTGTTCCCAGATTTGGTCATCATCTCCGCTGCGCATTCTGACATGGTATCAAAGCCCTAGGCTCGTGATAGTTCTTGGGATTTGTGTGAGCAAGAGGGGGATTGTTGTGTTGCTGATTGGTGGACTGTACAAGACTGTTTGGGAAGAGGAGAAGCAAGAGGATGGCGGGCTGATTTGCTGGACAGCCACTTGCAGGTGTAAGTTCTTCTTTGTTCCCACCCACCCACCCTTTTTCAGATTACATCCCCGCAATGGCAGATCTGTTAGAGATGGCCAAGAGGCATGTGAAGATCCCCCCACTCCCCACGTTCCCGGTGGACCATCACTTGGACGAGAACGACTATGACATATGGAAGGTTATGATGGAATCTATTATGGAGTCTTACGACCCTGCTGATTTCATCGTTGTTGGGGTTCCACAGCCGCAAGTAGAGGAAGGGGAATTACCGTCAATCCGAAAGGACTGGGACGCACAGGCACAGATGTGGGATCGTGTCAACGCCAGGGTCCGTTCGTTTATCTTCCTCAACTACACACCGCAGGTAATCAATCATGTAAAGCATATGACGCTGGCCAGAGGTATGGCAGCATTTGGCTTCTCTTTACAACAGGGTATCGCCCCGTTCGTTTATCTTCCTCTCAACTGCACACCGCAGGTAATCAATCCTGTAAAGCATATGACACTGGTCAGAGGTATATGGCAGCATTTGGCTTCTCTTTACAACAGGGTATCGCTCATAAAGAGGATTTCCTTGGAAGTACAGATGCGGGTTATGAGCCCTGCAAAGTCGTTGACGATGCGGGAGCATATTAACAAGCTGCAAGCTCTTCAGCAAGAAGTTCTTCAGGCTGGGAAGGAGATATCGTCAGAGGACATGGCCATAACGTTGCTTTCGCATTTGCCCTCTTAGTACTCAACATTTTACTCGTCTTTGATTGGCAGGCTCAGCACCATCACGTGGGAGGAGCTTGTGCCCATGGTCTTGGACCAAGAGGAACGATTCACGAACCCTCCTCAAGGTGGAGGTTCGGAGGCCTTAACTGGCCAACGGTCGAAAGTCCGTAACACGGGCAAAGGGAAGGCTTCATCGGAGAAGTCTACTGAGAAGAAGTCCGTCGTTGACCGCGAGAAACTAAAGGCAGAGAGGACTTGTAATGATTGTGGCGAGAAAGGCTGGAGGCAGTGTCCCAAGCGGAAGGTCGAGAAGGGTGAATATTCCTCAGCAGCAATCATGAAGACTCCAGCTTTTGTGCATTTGAAGGTGATGGACACCGATGTTTCATTTTCTTCAGGCAGGGAGGAGGTTGGAGGATTCTCCGCAACGGATACTCGGGAGTGGATTCTAGATAGTGGTGCTTCCAAGCACATGACTCCTTCCCGTTCAAATTTACAAGACCTCTGCAGGTATTCTGGTCAAGTGTGTGTAATCAATGCACCAAAGCATATCCAATGTGCCCAAACTTGATATGAGACAAAACAAAACTAACGAGTTATTGAGAAGTCGCAAATCATCTTGCATTCTAGAGAGTAGCTATCACAACCATCTATAAGAACATCATCAATACCTAAGCCATGGATATTGATCATAATATAGATATGCTCCAATACAAGTGCAAGACAACAAACTTAACTTATGACTTGTGAATAAGTCACAAATGATCAACTCCATCTTGCAAACTAGGGAGTGTCTACCATGACCATCTACACAAATGTCATCAATACTTAACCATGGATTTAGATCATAATATAGCTATGCTCAAACACACAAGTGCATGCACACATATCACATACATGTATGAATTTATACAAATGTCTTTATTATAAGTTTATGTCACTGACCTTTGAAGGTGCAAGACAAAATTAATCATCATCATGGCTACAACTTAAGGAGGAAGTTGAATTTCCTCTAGTGTGCTTTGTCCATATTTGATCACACCTTCAATTAATGGAGTTAGCCAAAGTAAAGTAACGCAAGACAATACAAATATGTAATAGAATTCTCTAGCATATCGTACCTTGAAAAGAGGACATCCTAATGTTAGAGTTTCATACTTGCCACCTTCACCACACACACTGATACCACACATACTACAACCAAATAGTTCAAAGCCTTGTTAGTGGTGCAAAAATTACATACCAGCTAATGACCAAAGTTGATGATATGACGATAGAAATACATGGCTTGTTAGCCAATCGTTCCGATTCTGCCAATTAGTTAGCCAAAGATTCAAGACGAATAGTAACTATAAAAAGAGTATTTGGAAGCTTCCTCTACAACCAATGAACGTGAGGTTTAGCCAATCCCAGATCTGGCTTTACCTGATACTTGCCCCGTGCATCAAGGACAATATCCCCTTCTTGAAGGAGATAGTGAAAAGCCAACTTCCTGGGATTCATGTCCAACATTCCGTAGGAACTTCTTTATTCCAATAAAGGTTCCAACCAAACCAAGGTGCAGGTGCAGCCTTACACCAGATTTTCCACAAAGCTCAGCAAACACTTGCTCAAGAAACTGGGCACCAATCAGCACCATATACTAGTGTGCAAATTAGCCTCGAAATCTATGCCAAAACAGCCCATAGGAGCCTCGAATCTGCCCGATTGGAGCTCTCAAATCAGTCCATGATGTCTTCGAGATAATCCCAGAAAAACTCTCAAAATAGTCCATGAGCAAGCCTCAATCGTCGCCCGACTGTATGGTCACATCTACGGAGAGCTCCAAAAAACAGCTATAGCACGGTTGCATAGGCAATGAGAGAGAAGAAGAGTTGTTCTTAGATGCACTGTACGACTAGATCAAAAGGTACCCACAACTGTACCTGCTGTACGTCCATATCATAAAAGATGATTTGCTGCTGTACGACCAACCACTCAGGAGGGGAAAACAAGGCAAGTCGACCTGCTGATGCAGTCGGCCAATAAAGGGAGAAAGGGGTTGCTGAACCCATACGACAGCGCACGAGGGAGGATGATTGCTCAGCTGTTGTACCTGTTGTATGGTCTGTACCAACGTAAGAGAGAGGAGATGATTTTCCTGGCCCGCTGTCCTCAGTATGACCAACACAAGAGACTGCCCGTCTGTTGTCGCCTAGAAGAGAAAGACCTGCTACCCACCTTGTTGTACGGACAACAAAAGATACAGCCACTACTGTACGGACAATACTCAGGGGAGAAGAAAGAGAGAATAGTTCCCTCTTTGCTCCCAAAAATAGATGTGCTTTTTTTCCCTTTTGTGCCAAAAGTTCCACTCCAGAGCGAATGCCCGTTCCTTTCAGCTTTTGAAAGCAAACGCCCATTTCCTTCCCCATTTCATAAGCACAATGCCCTTTCCTTTTTGAAGCTTCACCGATGTCCTTCAAAAAGAGAACGTCCGTGCCATTTTCCCCTGAAAAGCGTACACCCGTTCCCTTCTCCTTTTGAAAGCGTACACCCATACGACTTTAAAGCATACAGCATGTGGTTGCATGTCCGAACCCAACTACCCTAGGAAAAGAATGATATGCAAAAATGGATAACCAATATTGCTTTTCAAATCCAAAATTGCTTCAAGTCCTCTCGAGCCACACACACACTGCTCCCTTTTTCTTCTTGAATACATCTCTGAATTCTCTTCTTATCCGATAGCAGATTCACAGTCTTAAGTAGGTAATTCAGCTCCTCGTCACCAAAATCTCCTTATTTCCCTCCACGTTCTTTAGTCAAAATATCTAGGACTAGCTCTTGGGGGATACATCCACTATCCCAATTCACAGTGAGGGCAGGTTGGAGATAGTTCCCGATGGCAGAGGGGGGAAGCATTCCTCCCAGGTGTTGTATGTTCCGTCACTTGGTTTTCATCTGTTGTCAGTGCATCATGATTGCAAGACTGGCGTACGGGTGGAGTTTGATGAGCATTTTGTTGCTCTCCAGGACAAAGCAACAGGCCGGAGGTTTAGGAAGGCGGAGTGGAAAATGGAGTTTACAAGCTTTCAACACTCTCTCTCCCAAGTCCTCAGGTTTCTGATGAGTGGCAGTCTGGTAATGGCCACTTAAGTGTGGATACGCTGCAGGTGCAGGCTTTCCAGGACCAAATGGTGGATAGCTTGCCTGTTGATAGCAGCAGTTGGCAGGAACTTTCCAGTACTGATGTTGGTGGTTCTTGTGTTCGTCAGTCAGAGGAAACTGAACAGGTAACTTATGCTCTGATGTCTCATAGTATTCGGGACAAAGAAACTCTTGCAGCAATCGGTTTAGGGTTTAGGATTTAGGGTTTACTGATTCAGGTCTACGCAACTCTATACAGAATGGTTGTTACAAAAGGAAATAATCTTCTAGCATTTTACATCCTTCTGTGATGAAGGTCAATGGCTCTATCAGAAACTTAGAAAGCAGCAACAAATACTAACTGTATTGTATTTGTATCCCTGAAAGACACAATGATGCCACAGGACTGAGATATCCAACATTGGACAACTCGGTCCGTCAGTATACAATGTGCCTTTTCACATTTCAAGCTACTCCCAAACTATAAATGACTGGAATGAAACAGCCACAGGGCGAACTGTTAGAAGTCATCTCCTGTCTTTCTGTAGACACCAGGGCCTTTGTTGTGGGTGTGCCCGCCCTTGTAGGTGTTTCTCATTTTTCCTCACTCCCCGTATTTTTTCCCCATCTTTCCCTATTTTTTCTTGGCATGGGAGGCTGCCCTATGATGGCAGAAGGACCCAGTTGCTGGGAGCCGACTGCATCAGTATGCTTGTGTTCACATTGTGGAGACAGCCGACTAGTCTCGACCGGTCGTGGACCTTTTTATGCAGGCCGACTGCTGTGTGCAGGTCGTGGGCTCCTTTGGTGTCCTGTCGGCTGTCCCTGATGCAAGCCGACTGCATGCTTGGGCCATATAAAATGAACCCATATCCCCTTGCCATTGTTGTATCAGATTCGGGATCTTCTTTGTGTATATAGAGCAGAGTTACACGCCTCTATCTCTCTCCCTCTCTTGTGCTGTTTTCTTTCTGCATTGCGTTTGCTCCTGTTCCCAGATTTGGTCATCATCTCCGCTGCGCATTCTGACATGGTATCAAAGCCCTAGGCTCGTGATAGTTCTTGGGATTTGTGTGAGCAAGAGGGGGACTGTTGTGTTGCTGATTGGTGGACTGTACAAGACTGTTTGGGAAGAGGAGAAGCAAGAGGACGGCGGGCTGATTTGCTGGACAGCCACTTGCAGGTGTAAGTTCTTCTTTGTTCCCACCCACCCAACCTTTTTCAGATTACATCCCCGCAATGGCAGATCTGTTAGTGATGGCCGAGAGGCATGTGAAGATCCCCTCACTCCCCACGTTCCCGATGGACCATCACTTGGACGGGAACAACTACGGCATATGGAAGGTTATGATGGAATCTATTCTGGAGTCTTACGACCCTGCTGATTTCATCGTTGTTGGGGTTCCACGGCCGGAAGTAGAGGAAGGGGAATTGCCGTCAATCCGAAAGGACTGGGAGGCACAGGCACAGATGTGGGATCGTGTCAACGCCAGGGTCCGTTCGTTTATCTTCCTCAACTACACACCGCAGGTAATCAATCATGTAAAGCATATGACGCTAGCCAGAGGTATATGGCAGCATTTGGCTTCTCTTTACAACACGGTATCGCCCCGTTCGTTTATCTTCCTCAACTGCACACCGCAGGTAATCAATCATGTAAAGCATATGACGCTGGCCAGAGGTATATGGCAACATTTGGCTTCTCTTTACAACAGGGTATCGCCCATAAAGAGGATTTCCTTGGAAGTACAGATGCGGGTTATGAGCCCTCCAAAGTCGTTGACGATGCGGGAGCATATTAACAAGCTGCAAGCTCTTCAGCAAGAAGTTCTTTAGGCTGTGAAGGAGATATCGTCAGAGGACATGGCCATAACGTTGCTATCGCATTTGCCCTCTCAGTACTCAACATTTTACTCGTCTTTGATTACCAATGGCAGGCTCAGCACCATCACGTGGGAGGAGCTTGTGCCCATGGTCTTGGACCAGGAGGAACAATTCACGAACCCTCCTCAAGGTGGAGGTTTGGAGGCCTTAACTGGCCAACGGTCGAAAGTCCATAACATGGGCAAAGGGAAGGCTTCATCGGAGAAGTCTTCTGAGAAGAAGTCCGTCGCTGACCGCGAGAAACTAAAGACAGAGAGGACTTGTAATGATTGTGGCGAGAAAGGCCACTATTGGAGGCAGTGTCAAAGGAAATAGTTCACAGTGACGGCAGGTTGGAGATAGTTCCCGATGGCAAAGGGGGGAAGCATTCCTCCCAGGTGTTGTATGTTCCGTTACTTGGTTTTCATCTATTGTCAGTGCATCATGTTTGCAAGACTCGCGTACGGGTGGAGTTTGATGAGCATTTTGTTGCTCTCCAGGACAAAGCAACAGGCCAAGTGGTTTAGGAAGGCGGAGTGGAGAATGGAGTTTACAAGCTTTCAACACTCTCTCTCCCAGGTCCTCAGGTTTGTGATGAGTGGCAGTCTGGTTATGGCCACTTAATTGTGGATACGCTGCAGGTGCAGGCTTTCCAGGACCAAATGGTGGATAGCTTGCCTGTTGATAGCAGCAGTTGGCAGGAACTTTCCAGTACTGACGTTGGTGGTTCTTGTGTTCGTCAGTCAGAGGAAACTGAACAGGTAACTTATGCTCTGATGTCTCATAGTATTCGGGACAAAGAAACTCCTGCAGCAATCGGTTTCGGGTTTAGGGTTTAGGGTTTACTGATTCAGGTCTACGCAACTCTATACAGAATGGTTGTTACAAAAGGAAATGATCTTCTAGCATTTTACATCCTTCTGTGATGAAGGTCAATGGCTCTATCAGAAACTTAGAAAGCAGCAACAAATACTAACTGTATTGTATTTGTATCCCTGAAAGACACAATGATGCCACAGGATTGAGATATCCAACATTGGACAACTCGGTCCGTCAGTATGCAATGTGCCTTTTCACATTTCAAGCTACTCCCAAACTATAAATGACTGGAATGAAACAGCCACAGCGCAAACTGTTAGAAGTCATCTCTTGTCTTTCTGTAGAGACCAGGGCCTTTGTTGTGGGTGTGCCCGCCCTTGTAGGTGTTTCTCATTTTTCCTCACTCCCCGTATTTTTTCCCCATTTTTCCCTATTTTTTCTTGGCATGGGGAGGCTGCCCTATGATGGCAGGAGCTGGGGGCCGACTGCATCGGTATGCTTGTGTTCACATTGTGGAGCCGGCCGACTAGTCTGGACAGGTCGTGGACATTTTTATGCATGCCGACTGCTGTGTGCAGGTCGTGGGCTCCCTTGGTGTCCTGTCGGCTGTCCCTGATGCAGGCCGACTGCATGCTTGGGCCATATAAAATGGCCCCATAGCCCCTTGCCATTGTTGTATCAGATTCGGGATCTTCTTTGTGTATATAGAGCATAGTTACACGCCTCTATCTCTCTCCCTCTCTTGTGCTGTTTTCTTTCTGCATTGCGTTTGCTCCTGTTCCCAGATTTGGTCATCATCTCCGCTGCGCATTCTGACATGGTATCAAAGCCCAAGGCTCGTGATAGTTCTTGGGATTTGTGTGAGCAAGAGGGGGACTGTTGTGTTGCTGTCGGTTGGTAGACTGTACGGGACTGTTTGGGAAGAGGAGAAGCAAGAGGACGACGGGCTGATTTGCAGGATAGCCACTTGCAGGTGTAAGTTCTTCTTTGTTTCCACCCACCCACCCTTTTTCAGATTACATCCCCGCAATGGCAAATCTGCTAGAGATGGCAGAGAGGCATGTGAAGATCCCCTCACTCCCCACGTTCCCGGTGGACCGTCACTTGGACGGGAACAACTACGGCATATGGAAGGTTATGATGAAATCTATTCTGGAGTCTTACGACCCTGCTGATTTCATCGTTGTTGGGGTTCCACGGCCGGAAGTAGAGGAAGGGGAATTACCGTCAATCCGAAAGGACTAGGACGCACAGGCACAGATGTGGGATCATGTCAACGCCAGGGTCCGTTCGTTTATCTTCCTCAACTGCACACCGCAGGTAATCAATCATGTAAAGCATATGACGCTGGCCAGAGGTATATGGCAGCATTTGGCTTCTCTTTACAACAGGGTATCGCCCTGTTCATTTATCTTTCTCTCAACTGCACACCGCAGGTAATCAATCATGTAAAGCATACGACGTTGGCCAGAGGTATATGGCAGCATTTGGCTTCTCTTTACAACAGGGTATCGCCCATAAAGAGGATTTCCATGGAAGTACAGATGCGGGTTATGAGCCCTGCAAAGTCGTTGACGATGCGGGACCATATTAACAAGCTCCAAGCTCTTCAGCAAGAAGTTCTTCAGGCTGGGAAGGAGATATCGTCAGAGAACATGGCCATAACGTTGCTGTCGCATTTGCCCTCTCAGTACTCAACATTTTACTCGTCTTTGATTACCAATGGCAGGCTCAGCACCATCACATGGGAGGAGCTTGTGCCCATGGTCTTGGACCAGGAGGAACGATTCACGAACCCTCCTCAAGGTGGAGCTTCGGAGGCCTTAACTGGCCAACGGTCGGAAGTCCGTAACACGGGCAAAGGGAAGGCTTCATCGGAGAAGTCTTCTGAGAAGATGTCCGTCGCTGACCGCGAGAAACTAAAGGCAGAGAGGACTTCTAATGATTGTGACGAGAAAGGCCACTATTGGAGGGAGTGTCCCAAGCGGAAGACCGAGAAGGGTGAAGATTCCTCAGCAGCAATCATGAAGACTCTGGCTTTTGTGCATCTAAAGGTGATGGACACCGATGTTTCATTTTCTTCAGGCAAGGAGGAGGTTGGAGGATTCTCTGCAACGGATACTCGGGAGTGGATTCTAGACAGTGGTGCTTCCAGGCACATGACTCCTTCTCGTTCAGATTTACAAGATCTCTGCAAGTATTCTGGTCACATTCTTACTGGGGATACATCCACTATCCCAGTTCACAGTGAGGGCAAGTTGGAGATAGTTCCCCATGGCAGAGGGGGGAAGCATTCCTCCCAGGTGTTGTATGTTCCGTCACTTGGTTTTCATCTGTTGTCAGTGCATCATGTTTGCAAGACTGGCGTACGGGTGGAGTTTGATGAGCATTTTGTTGCTCTCCAGGACAAAGCAACAGGCCAGGTGGTTTAGGAAGGCGGAGTGGAGAATGGAGTTTACAAGCTTTCAACACTCTCTCTCCCATGTCTTCAGGTTTGTGATGAGTGGCAGTCTGCTAATGGCCACTTAAGTGTGGATACGCTGCAGGTGCAAGCTTTCCAGGACCAAATGAAGGATAGCTTGCCTGTGGATAGCAGCAGTTGGCAGCAACTTTCCAGTACTGATGTTGGTGGTTCTTGTGTTCGTCGGTCAGAGGAAACTGAACAGGTAACTTACGCTCTGATGTCTCATAGTATTCGGGACAAAGAAACTCCTGCAGCAACCGGTTTAGGGTTTAGGTTTTAGGGTTTAGGGTTTACTGATTCAGGTCTACGCAACTCTATACAGAATGGTTGTTACAAAAGGAAATGATCTTCTAGCATTTTACATCCTATTGTGATGAAGGTCAATGGCTCTATCAGAAACTTAGAAAGCAGCAACAAATACTAACTGTATTGTATTTGTATCCCTGAAAGACACAATGATGCCACAGGATTGAGATATCCAACATTGGACAACTCGGTCCGTCAGTATGCAGTGTGTCTTTTCACATTTCAAGCTACTCCCAAACTATAAATGACTGGAATGAAACAGCCACAGGGCAAACTGTTAGAAGTCATCTCCTGTCTTTCTGTAGACACCAGGGCCTTTGTTGTGGGTGTGCCCACCCTTATAGGTGTTTCTCATTTTTCCTCACTCCCCGTATTTTTTTCCCATTTTTCCCTATTTTTTCTTGGCATGGGAGGCTGCCCTATGATGGCAGGAGCTGGGGGCCGACTGCATCGGTATGCTTGTGTTCACATTGTGGAGCCGGCCGACTAGTCTAGACAGGTCGTGGACATTTTTATGCATGCCGACTGCTGTGTGCAGGTCGTGGGCTCCCTTGGTGTCCTGTCAGCTGTCCCTGATGCAGGCCGACTGCATGCTTGGGCCATATAAAATGGCCCCATAGCCCCTTGCCATTGTTGTATCAGATTCGGGATCTTCTTTGTGTATATAGAGCAGAGTTACACGCCTCTATCTCTCTCCCTCTCTTGTGCTGTTTTCTTTCTGCATTGCGTTTGCTCCTGTTCCCAGATTTGGTCATCATCTCCGCTGTGCATTCTGACATGGTATCAAAGCCCTAGGCTCGTGATAGTTCTTGGGATTTGTGTGAGCAAGAGCGGGACTGTTGTGTTGCTGGTGGTTGGTGGACTGTACGGGACTGTTTGGGAAGAGGAGAAGCAAGAGGACGACAGGCTGATTTGCTGGACAGCCACTTGCAGGTGTAAGTTCTTTTTTGTTCCCACCCACCCACCCTTTTTCAGATTACATCCCCGCAATGGCAGATCTGTTAGAGATGGCCGAGAGGCATGTGAAGATCCCCACACTCCCCACGTTCCCGGTGGACCGTCACTTGGACGGGAACAACTACGGCATATGGAAGGTTATGATGGAATCTATTCTGGAGTCTTACGACCCTGCTGATTTCATCGTTGTTGGGGTTCCACGACCGACAGTAGAGGAAGGGGAATTACCGTCAATCCGAAAGGACTGGGAGGCACAGGCACAGATATGGGATCGTGTCAACGCCAAGGTCCGTTCGTTTATCTTCCTCAACTGCACACCGCAGGTAATCAATCATGTAAAGCATATGACGCTGGCCAGAGCTATATGGCAGCATTTGGCTTCTCTTTACAACAGGGTATCGCCCCATTCGTTTATCTTCCTCTCAACTGCACACCGCAGGTAATCAATCATGTAAAGCATATGACGCTGGCCAGAGGTATATGGCAGCATTTGGCTTCTCTTTACAACAGGGTATCGCCCATAAAGAGGATTTCCTTGAAAGTACAGATGCAGGTTATGAGCCCTGCAAAGTCGTTGACGATGCGGGAGCATATTAACAAGCTGCAGGCTCTTCAGCAAGAAGTTCTTCAGGCTGGGAAGGAGATATCGTCAGATGACATGGCCATAACGTTGCTGTCGCATTTGCCCTCTCAGTACTCAACATTTTACTCGTCTTTGATTACCAATGGCAGGCTCAGCACCATCACATGGGAGGAGCTTGTGCCCATGGTCTTGGACCAGGAGGAACGATTCACGAACCCTCCTCAAGGTGGAGGTTCGGAGGCCTTAACTGGCCAACGGTCGAAAGTCCGTAACACGGGCAAAGGGAAGGCTTCATCGGAGAAGTTTACTGAGAAGAAGTCCGTCGCTGACCGCGAGAAACTAAAGGCAGAGAGGACTTGTAATGATTGTGACGAGAAAGGCCACTATTGGAGGGAGTGTCCCAAGCGGAAGACCGAGAAGGGTGAAGATTCCTCAACAGCAATCATGAGGACTCTAGCTTTTGTGCATCTGAAGGTGATAGACACCAATGTTTCATTTTCTTCAGGCAGGGAGGAGGTTGGAGGATTCTCCACAACGGATACTCGAGAGTGGATTCTAGATAGTGGTGCTTCCAGGCACATGACTCCTTCCCGTTCAGATTTACAAGATCTCTGCAGGTATTCTGGTCACATTCTTACTGGGGATACATCCACTATCCCAGTTTACAGTGACGGCAGGTTGGAGATAGTTCCCGATGGCAGAGGGGGGAAGCATTCCTCCCAGGTGTTGTATGTTCCGTCACTTGGTTTTCATCTGTTGTCAATGCATCATGTTTGCATGACTGGCGTACGGGTGGAGTTTGATGAGTATTTTGTTGCTCTCCAGGACAAAGCAACAGGCCAGGTGGTTTAGGAAGGCGGAGTGGAGAATGGAGTTTACAAGCTTTCAACACTCTCTCTCCAAGGTCCTCAGGTTTGTGATGAGTGGCAATCTGCTAATGGCCACTTAAGTGTGGATACGCTGCAGGTGCAGGCTTTCCAGGACCAAATGGTGGATAGCTTGCCTGTTGATAGCAGCAGTTGGCAGGAACTTTCCAGTACTGATGTTGGTGGTTCTTGTGTTCGTCAGTCAGAGAAAACTGAACAGGTAACTTATGCTCTAATGTCTCATAGTAAACGGGACAAAGAAACTCCTGCAGCAACCGGTTTAGGGTTTAGGGTTTAGGGTTTAGGGTTTACTGATTCAGGTCTACGCAACTCTATACAAAATGGTTGTTACAAAAGGAAATGATCTTCTAGCATTTTACATCCTATTGTGATGAAGGTCAATGGCTCTATCAGAAACTTAGAAAGCAGCAACAAATACTAACTGTATTGTATTTGTATCCCTGAAAGACACAATGATGCCACAGGATTGAGATATCCAACATTGGACAACTCGGTCCGTCAGTATGCAGTGTGTCTTTTCACATTTCAAGCTACTCCCAAACTATAAATGACTGGAATGAAACAGCCACAGGGCAAACTGTTAGAAGTCATCTCCTGTCTTTCTGTAGACACCAGGGCCTTTGTTGTGGGTGTGCCCACCCTTATAGGTGTTTCTCATTTTTCCTCACTCCCCGTATTTTTTTCCCATTTTTCCCTATTTTTTCTTGGCATGGGAGGCTGCCCTATGATGGCAGGAGCTGGGGGCCGACTGCATCAATATGCTTGTGTTCACATTGTGGAGCCGGCCGACTAGTCTGGACAGGTCGTGGACATTTTTATGCATGCCGACTGCTGTGTGCAGGTCGTGGGCTCCCTTGGTGTCCTGTCGGCTGTCCCTGATGCAGGCCGACTGCATGCTTGGGCCATATAAAATGGCCCCATAGCCCCTTGCCATTGTTGTATCAGATTCGGGATCTTCTTTGTGTATATAGAGCAGAGTTACACGCCTCTATCTCTCTCCCTCTCTTGTGCTGTTTTCTTTCTGCATTGCGTTTGCTCCTGTTCCCAGATTTGGTCATCATCTCCGCTGCGCATTCTGACATGGTATCAAAGCCCTAGGCTCGTGATAGTTCTTGGGATTTGTGTGAGCAAGAGGGGGACTGTTGTGTTGCTGGTGGTTGGTGGACTGTACGGGACTGTTTGGGAAGAGGAGAAGCAAGAGGACGGCGGGCTGATTTACTGGACAACCACTTGCAAGTGTAAGTTCTTCTTTGTTCCCACCCACCCACCCTTTTTCAGATTACATCCCCGCAATGGCAGATCTGCTAGAGATGGCCGAGAGGCATGTGAAGATCCCCTCACTCCCCACGTTCCCGGTGGACCGTCACTTGGACGGAAACAACTACGGCATATGGAAGGTTATGATGGAATCTATTCTGGAGTCTTACGACCCTGCTGATTTCATCATTGTTGGGGTTCCACGGCCGGAAGTAGAGGAAGGGGAATTACCGTCAATCCGAAAGGCTTCATCGGAGAAGTCTTCTGAGAAGAAGTCCGTCGCTGACCGCGAGAAACTAAAGGCAGAGAGGACTTGTAATGATTGTGGCGAGAAAGGCCTTGGAGGCAGTGTCCCAAGCGGAAGACCGAGAAGGGTGAAGATTCCTCAGCAGCAATCATGAAGACTCTAGCTTTTGTGCATCTGAAGGTGATGGACACCGATGTTTCATTTTCTTCATGCAGGGAGGAGGTTGGAGGATTCTCCGCAACGGATACTCGAGGGTGGATTCTAGACAGTGGTGATTCCAGGCACATGACTCCTTCCCGTTCAGATTTACAAGATCTCTGCAGGTATTCTGGTCACATTCTTACTGGGGATACATCCACTATCCCAGTTCACAGTGACGGCAGGTTGGAGATAGTTCCCGATGGCAGAGGGGGGAAGCATTCCTCCCAGGTGTTGTATGTTCCGTCACTTGGTTTTCATCTGTTGTCAGTGCATCATGTTTGCAAGACTGGCGTACGGGTGGAGTTTGATGAGCATTTTGTTGCTCTCCAGGACAAAGCAACAGGCCAGGTGGTTTAGGAAGGCAGAGTGGAGAAAGGAGTTTACAAGCTTTCAACACTCTCTCTCCCAGGTCCTCAGGTTTGTGATGAGTGGCAGTCTGGTAATGGCCACTAAGTGTGGATACGCTGCAGGTGCAGGCTTTCCAGGACCAAATGGTGGATAGCTTGCCTGTTGATAGCAACAGTTGGCAAGAACTTTCCAGTAACTATGTTGGTGGTTCTTGTGTTCGTCAGTCAGAGGAAACTGAACAGGTAACTTATGCTCTGATGTCTCATAGTATTCGGGACAGAAACTCCTGTAGATGAGGATGTTCTTTCCACGAGGACCTCACGGAAAGCCAGGCAGGTGGCAGTTGATTACTTGTAGAAGGAGGTGGATTCTCCAGGGTTTGTGGTTCCGGAACCAGAGGGGGTGGTTGACAGGTTTTAGAAGGCCTTGCGTGGTCTTCAGCAGGTTTCCAAGACTCGGCATTCCACCGTAATAGGTGTTGATCCTTGGGAGCAGTGTGATGTCTCTTTGACTCGGAAGCAGAATGGTTCATTGATTTGGTTGATGGACACCAGATTGGACGGAGCTGCCTGATGAGGCAGTTGAGCTCATGGTTGCAGATGACTCTTTGGGAGGCAGGATTGTGTATCTTGTGGTTTCTGCGGCATGTGAAGGATCATGGACTCTTTTACACAGGAGGGGGATTGATTGATGGAGTCCGAATCCACGGTTGGAGTGACTCAGTTTGGGAAGGAGATCCGGACACGAGAAGATCTACTTCAGGCCCAAGTGCAGTTTTATGGAGCAGTACGAGGCAGTCATCTTTTGCCTTGTCGTCAACAGAGACAAAGTACCGGGTTGCTTGTGATGGTGCTTGTGAGGTGGTGAGGTTGCAGAGGTTGCATTGCAAGATTGGGTTTCCATTGGAGAAACCCATGGTCATCCAGAGGCACTTTGTGCGTGACCAAATCGTTGCTGATGACATCTTGCTAGAGTTCTGTTCGACAGAGGACAGTACGGTGGACCTCTTCACGAAATCGCTATCTCAGGATTTGCTCAGGCGGCACCCTAGCTCCCTGTGGTTGGTTTCAGGGCCAGGAGCTGAGAGGGGGTGTTAGAAGTCATCTCCTGTCTTTCTGTAGATACCAGGGCCTTTGTTGTGGGTGTGCCCGCCCTTGTAGGTGTTGTTCTCATTTTTCCTCACTCCTCGTTTTTTTTCCCCATTTTTCCCTATTTTTTCTTGGCTTGGGAGGCTGCCCTATGATGGCAGAAGGACCCAGTTGCTGGCCGACTGCATCAGTATGCTTGTGTTCACATTGTGGAGCTGGCCGACTGGTCTGGACAGGTCGTGGACCTTTTTATGCAGGCCGACTGCTGTGTGCAGGTCGTGGGCTCCTTTGGTGTCCTGTAGGCTGTCCCTGATGCAGGCCGACTGCATGCTTGGGGCCATATAAAATGGCCCCACAGCCCCTTGCGATTGTTGTATCAGATTCAGGATCTTCTTTGTGTATATAGAGCAGAGTTACACGCCTCTATCTCTCTCCCTCTCTTGTGCTGTTTTCTTTCTGCATTGCGTTTGCTCTTGTGTTCCCAGATTTGGTCATCATCTCCACTGTGCATTCTGACACAAACATGAAATGGCGTATAAACCATGCTCCACAACAACTGCTATGTTTGAAGCTTGGAATGCTTGCAGCAAGATCTGGCAGTGGGGTTGATGCATACAAGTGCTGAGGCCAACCTCACAGAGCCATACATGATGAAAGGGCTTGGACTAAGGAGAATCTCACAAGGTAAGCAGCACCAAACTGTAAGTGGTACTGATAATAATGAAGTCTTCCTCCCACTTTCTCCTGGCCAAACCGGGAGACAAAGCGCCACCAAGGTTAGGGTTACTGTGAATTTTGAACAAAATGCATTAAAAGCCTGATGAGAAGCGGTCAGCCTGGTGGCAGCACCTCACAATGACAGACAGAGGCACGTGACACAAAACGCAGTCTTTTAAAAAAAAGTTCTAGTGGCAAACAGCTTATAGGTACTAAACTCCACATGCCATCCTCATCACTTTCTTCTCCCCAACCTTCGATGCTCAAGGCCATACTCCTCCCACTCCCCATCTTGCATCACCTACACTTTCCTTAAAATCCTACCACTCTCACATGGCCTCGCAATTCCAACTTGCAAAGCTGCTAGAGATGGGACAAGCAACTACGGGTGGAAGACATGAGGGAACAGGAGACAATAGACTACAGATGGAGCTGTATACCACATTAGCAGTCCCATGAGGTAAAATTGGTTCCAGCTCCAAGAATTCATAATCATTCACACAGTAACACATACCTCTCGATGCAAACAGGCATCGTCAAGACAAAACTTTGCACTAACCCACACCAATTAAACTATTTGATAGGAGCTTTCTCACAAGGGTAGAGAGCCATACTCGGATGCGTGACCTACCATACTAAGGCAGACTGACGAATGTTAATGCTCAAAACCATTGTTTTACTTGGCATTGTAAACTCACAAAACTTGAATAATCACCACCTTGAAGCAAATACCAAAACAAGATGTAGTTGGAGCATTACTTGCTACGGTTCCCTTCCGATCCAAAACTTGCAGCTACAAAATTTGAAGGAATGCGAACTGTGTCAAAAATACAGGCCATTGCAGGTCATACCGATATGAAGCTTTGCTGCGCCGCATCCCCACTCTAGGGTCAGGAAGCGTATTTACAGTCATCTCCTACCTGGTCCTTGATCCCATGAGTCTAATCTAAATAATCTCCGAATATGTAATGAAACAAACATTCACGGCCAAGTTGGGGCCTAGAAACCTCAACATCAGGCTGAGGCTGGAATGAAAAGCTTCTGACAAACTGAAGAGGATAAGGGCAAGTTGTAGACCATCTCCATTTCATTGATTCAAGGTGATATATGAACACTCGCCTTGAATCAGGAACACTCAGGAACAGGCAATCCCCAATCTTGACACAAAAGAACTCCCTGTCAGGACATGCCAAGAAATCCTTGCTGGCCTCTTGCGGCAGGGCCTTGCTCCACAACCACTCTTGGCTCTCCATCTTCCAAGTGAATATGGCAAAGTGGCTGTTGAGGAAGGCAATGGTGTTCCAGCCTTCTTCTGCATCTCTCCAAAACAGAGAGCCATTAGGATGGATGGCTCTCTCAGAGATTCTGAAAGCAGTCACAAATACCCTGTCATCATCCCTGCAAAACCCTGCGAGCATGGTGCGCTTGAACAACTCAAAGTGGAGGTGCCACAAGAACGTGGCATTCGACAGAGGAGGGGGCTTCGTTGGATCAGAATGAAGCTGGGTCTCGATCGTCTCCCACACCCAGGAGCCTGAATGGTACACTTGAGCGGAAAAGAAGAGCTCATCCTTGGGTACACATACAACGGTGTATGTACCAAGCTCGACATCGACTGTAATGTTTGCTGTCATGGTCTCAGGAGTGAAGGGGACAACAAGGTCAGGAAACTTTGGAAGCTTGAAGCAAGACCTGTTTATAGGGTTGCAGACATACAGGCGGTGCTTTTCTCTGCCGTTCTTCGACTTTGAGGTGGAGGCAACCACAAAGAGGCCTCCATTGCAGCACAGGATAGCAGAAGGGCTTGGCTTTCGAAGAAACTCGCAAGGCAAGCGGCACCAGACTGTGGGGAATGTTGATGGTGAGGACGACGATGATGAAGAGGGGACAAAGCAAATGGAGTTGCTCTTCCTCCAACGAGACACCAGCTTGTCGTTGGTAGTAGCTGTAGCAGGAGAAGGAGAGCAAGAGGAAAAATCGTTGCCTGGAAGAGGAGGAGCTGGGGCACAGGGTTAGGGATTCGGCTGCGCTGCCTGAACCAGTCGCGCCAAAACGCTGCTGAGGAGAGACGAGCATGGCATGCGCGAGAGAGCACGCGTAACCTCAGGACCACGAAGAAAGACAGGTTGGAGAAGACGAAGTCCAAGAGAAGTTCCAATGGCAGGCGGCTCCATAGCTTGGCGTCAAGCTCTACGGGCCATATCTCGTAACAGCCTGCTGCTGCTGCTTCTTCTTCTTCTTCTTCTTCTGCTACTGCTTCAGGTTGCCACAATGCGGCAAGGCCATAAGTCGCCTGCAACCGTTCTTCTGCTTCTTCTTCTTCTTCTTCCAGCGATGTCAACATTGATCTCAGCGATCTTTCTTCCATTTTGCAGAAGAAGGCTTGAGCAGGCTGCCTGTTTTCAAATCCCTGCGGGAGAAGTTAGGGGGCCAGGCCTTTCATGCCCCCTTACCCTGCCCAATGCATGAGCTTGGAAAACCACTTGGGCGGCCACCAGTCTTGGGCAACAGACCCTTTACTCTCACCGTTCGCTCAACACCTCATTTTAAAAGATGGGAGAGGGTTCTAGAAATGTGGCCACTGTGATTGGTAGAAAGAGCAGTGGACAAGTTTCGACAGCCAAGCATGGCTGCCCAACATTCTTCTTAGCAAGGGTGCGAGCTGGCAGTCAAGTCAGCATCTCCTCCTCTTCACAGTGTGGTGGTGCGTAACGTGGGAAAATGAGATCTTCCTATGTAGACGTGGGCCAATGGCATCGTCCTTCTGCAAACAGTGCATTTGATGGCCGAAGAAACTCCCTCCCCCCACCCCCCCCCAAAAAGGCCATAGAACAACAAAACATTGACATGCTCAGGGTCTTTACACACGGACCCTCGCCCTACCTCGTTGCACTCGAATTGGGGCACTATGTTGCTTTCCTTTACACACCGCCTATTTGCATGCTCATCCGATTGCCAACCTCCTGCCCCTGTTTCGCCTCTGTGTGGGCAGCCGAGCTTGGCTGCCCAATCTTGGGCGCACCGATCTCCAGCCCCCAATGAAACGTGGTTTGTGGACCAGGCTGCCATTCCTTCCCGCCAGAACGTAGAGAAAAGATGGAAATGTTGCTTGGCATTTGCAGACCGATTTACAGCGCCTTCCTCTTCCCTCGGCACTAGGAGGCATTCTTCCTCGAGTCTCTCCAGGTAACCTTCATTTTTAAAGCTTTTTTTTTTTCTTGCTCCTCTCTCTCCTCACAACATGCAACCCTGCTGCATGCAGTAGATACCAGGTGATTTAATCTGTTCGCATCTTCTGTATTCCGTATGCAAAGGTGTCCTGATTATTGTTAATCATCATTAACTACTTTGATTATTGTTAATCACGACATGCAGCCCTACCTCTATCATGCTGCATGCAGTAGATACCAGGTGTTTTAATCTGTACGCATCTTTTGTATTCCGTATGCAAAGGTGTCCTGATTATTGTTAATCATCATTAATTGCTTTGATTATTGTTAATCACAACATGCAGCCCTACCTCTATCATGCTGCATGCAGTAGATACTAGGTGATTTAATCTGTTCGCATCTTCTATATTCCGTATGCAAAGGTGTCTTGATTATTATTGTTAATCATCACTAATTACTTTGATTATTGTTAATCACGGCATGCAGCCCTACCTCTATCATGTTGCATGCAGTAGATACCAGGTGATTTAATCTGTACGCATCTTCTGTAAGATTCCTCCCCAGCCTCTCAAGATGTCCATCATCTTCCCCTATAATCAAATCCCTCTTCAAAAATATAAAAGATCTTGTTTCTACCAGTTTTGGCCTAGAGAGAGAAAATCTTCTAGAGAGTGGTAATTCAGTTTTTAAATATTTTTTGGATAGAAAAATATCTCATCTTATTAAAATAAGTTCCCCTGAAACAGAAGTTCAAAAAGATTTTCAGAAGGTGCATTAGAAATTAAGTATAATATGTTCAAGGGGCATTATGCTAGGGGTCCAGATTTTCAAAAATTTTTAAATTAAGGTTCCTATGGACCAATAAGATTCATCCAAATGTAGGGAGGAGATAAATAGAAGAATAAAAGGAAAATCCCCCAAAAATGAGTAAATACTCACATAAGATGAAGAGTTGACTAAGGACAAGGTTAATAGTTAAAAAAGAGAGATATTTAAATGAAATGATGCATTTTTGACACTTTAGTATGGGGGAATTCCCCTCATGAAGGAGACGCCTATTTCACATGTGTGGGAGAGTTTTAAACTCCCAAATAATGAGATATTTTTATCTCTCCTCTCTCCTGTTTCAACTAGATCCAAAAAGTGAACTAAACTGACCCAAAAATGGTCAAAAATTAACCAACTGATTTGAAAAATTCTAGAATCAGTTGGCTTGGTTAGAAGCTCACTTTTTCCTATAAATAGAAGCCTTCCCCTTTGTTGCAGCTTAATAATGTTTTTTGCACTGTTACCCTACTTCTCCCAAGAGCCAGAAAACTGTGAATTTACTCATAATTCATTAGTTTTTTGACCTTCCCTCTTCTAAAGATTGGTGGCCACTCTTGTTTCAACAAGAGTAGAACCCTCAAACAATCAAGCCAAAGGAAAGCTCTCAAATTCCTTCGTAAGTTGGAGATTCTTCTCTTTTCTATTCATTTTATGGTTTTTTATGATTTTTGTCTTCTTTAAATTGAATGTGCCTCATTGAAAAAAGGCATTCCCCTCTCTTCTTTAAGTAAATCCAACCATTCTTAAGTCTTAGGATCTCATGGATGATATCAAAATAAAAAGTTAATAATATATAAATTTTTGGCAGAATCATGAGACGAGGAAACCGTGGCCGTCAGCCAGACCCTCTCTTTGAAGATGACGAGCTTGACCCTGATGTTCGCAAGGCTCTTCATAGGACTCAGCCAGGACCCTTCAAAGGAGAAGGGGAGAACCTGGGCGAGGCTGTGGAGAAATGGGTGGAAGCCATGGAAGAATATTTTGACGTCACAGGCTATAATGAGCGGAGCAAAATGGCTCTTGCCCGGCTGAAAATAGTGGAAACAGCCAGGGTAGCATGGAGGAACTACTGTGACACCAACCGTCTGGACAGAAATACTCAGTCCTGGAACGACCTAAAAACCTATCTAAGAAAGAGATTTTGTCCCCCTGGATTTTTGGAAATCAAAATGAACGAATTCTTGGAGCTAAAGCAGGAGAGCAAAACCATCGAGGAATATCACCAGGCCTTTGCTCTTCTACTCAAATATTCACAACCTCTAGATGAAGAACAACTCATGGCCAAGTTCATTCGGGGAATGAACGAACCCTTAGACACACTAGTCAAAAATGCCAAGCCAGTGTCCATGGCTGAAGCAGTAAGAATGGCAAAAGATTTTGCCAAAGCCTTTGTAGTAAAGGTCCCGCCAAAGCCTGCACTCTCTAACTTTAAAAGATTCCAAGCCCAGGGAAGTACTTCAAACTTTCCACCCCCGAAGAGGCAGCAAGGCCCGAATCAGAATCAGGATGCAGGAAGACTCCGAAGTGAAGGAAGACCCTTCCCCCATAATACTTTCTCAGGAGTCCCACCTCTTTCAAGAAATCAGAGGGATGAACTCAGAAGTGAAAATCGATGTTTTGGATGCCAAGGTTTTGGTCACCAACTGAAAGACTACCTGACTCCTGCCATGTCAAGGGGACAGGAAAGTCAAGGACCCCGAGTTCAGAGACCAACCCTTTCATACCAATCTAAATCAGGTCCGTCTCGCCCAAGCCAAGGAAACCCCAGAAGAACTCCAGCTCAACCATCTGCCTCTGTCCAGAGTAACCTCAGAACTCCTTCCCATAACTGGGGCAACCAAAGAGAAAGAGTTCCACCTCGGACTGCAGTAGCCAGAGCAGTCACAATTTCAGATGTAGTAGAAGAGAAAAGAGGGCAAATCTTTGTTGCAATTGAAAACCAAGGACCTAACCGTCAGTTCTCAGTCATCCATACTCTAACAGAATATCAGGGTAAGCCAATTAAGCTTTTGATTGATTCAGGCAGTTCTCATTCATTCATTTCCCCTCGATGCTTGCGTAAGCTAGTCTTAGAACAGAAATCAAGGAAACCTATGCAAGTTGAATTGGCCAGTGGGAAGACTCTTTTCACTCACCATGAGACAGATCTTATCCAGTTCAATCTAGATGGTAATGTAACCGACTGCCAGTTCAAAGTCTTACCTCTGGGAGTTTTTGACGGGATCCTTGGAATGGATTGGCTCCACAAAAATAAAGCTGACATACACTGTCACAATGGAACCATTTCCTTCCATGACCTTCACATGAACAAAGTTCAAGGAACTGGAGTTTCCAGATCCCCAGACCTTCAGTTAGTAAAAGCCTCTAGGTTGCTGAAAGGACTTAGAAAGAAGCAGCAAATTTATGTTGTTAAAATGAACCCAGTAGACTCAAAGCTTAAGGCTAAAGAACCAGAATGGTTAAATGAATTTGATGATCTATTCCCAGCAGAGCTAACTGAAATGCCTCCAATTCGGGAAGTAGATCGTGTGATTGAATTGACCCCCGGAGCTCAGCCAGTAGCCCTGCGCACGTACAAAATGCCAGTTCCTGAAGCCATTGAACTCAAGGAACAGCTTAGACAGCTGTTAGAACAAGGGTTTGTAAGACCCAGTGTTTCATCTTGGGGTGCGCCAGTTCTCTTTTAGAAAAAGAAAGATGGAACGCTTAGACTCGGTGTGGACTACAGAGGTCTGACAGTTTAGAATTAGTATCCTATCCCAAGAATTGATAAGCTTCTGGACAGGCTAAATGGAGCCCAGATCTTCACAAAGATAGATCTCAAATCCGGGTATTACCAGATTAGGATCAATGATCAAGATATACCGAAAACAGCCATCAATACTCGCTATGGGCATTATGAATTTACTGTCATGCCGTTCGGATTAACTAATGCCCCATCTTCATTCAATCGTCTAATGTAGGACATCCTCAGAGAATACTTGGATGATGTTATTCTAGTTTTCTTTGATGACATTCTGATTTACTCAAGGAATGCAGCTGACCATGAGACTCATGTCCGAAAAGTTCTTGAGATTCTTAGGAAGCACCAACTCTTTGCCAAAAAGAGCAAATGCACTTTCTTTGCCGACCACGTTGAATACTTGGGCTTTCTGGTATCCAAAGATGGAATTTCTCCAGATTCCGCAAAAGTCCAAGCAGTCATAGATTGGCCTGAACCAAAGACAGTGAAAGAAGCCAGAGGATTCTTGGGATTGACTGGTTGGTATAGGATTTTTATACCAAAGTATGCTCTCATAGCTTCCCCCCTAACTAACCTTCTCAAAAAGAATACCCCATTTCAGTGGTCTGCCAGGTGCCAGAGTGCTTTTGATAAGCTGAATACCGCCTTGGTAACCAGTCCCGTTCTGAAGCTGCCAAATTTCTCTCTACCCTTTGAGGTAGTAACTGATGCAAGTGGTTTTGCCTTGGGAGGTGCACTCATGCAGGAAGGTCATGCAGTGGCCTATGAATCCCGAAAGCTCAGAACGCATGAGAGGAATTATGCTGTTCAAGACCTGGAATTACTTTCAGTAGTCTATGCCTTAAAGTTGTGGAGACATTACCTACTGGGAAAAAGATTCACTTTGATGACAGACCATCAGAGTTTAAAGTGGATCTTCACTCAAAAGGACCTCAACATGCGCCAAAGAAGGTGGATGCTGACCCTGTAGGAAT
Source organism: Cibotium barometz (assembly GCF_041138505.1). NCBI lineage: Eukaryota > Viridiplantae > Streptophyta > Polypodiopsida > Cyatheales > Cibotiaceae > Cibotium > Cibotium barometz. The sequence goes on from NC_141055.1 coordinate 61,194,617, forward strand.
TTGATTTTGAAATCAAGTACCGCCCAGGCAAAGAAAATGTGGTAGCAGATGCCCTTAGCAGAAAAGCCTCCTTGCTTGCAATTACTGCAGTATCAAATCCTTTGATTATTGAAGCAAGAGAGCAGATCATGCAGGATAGATTCTTTGGCCCTATTGCTACCCGACTTATGCAGGAAAGCAAAACTCCTCATGAGTTGAACAGAGTTCAAGGGTACAGCCTGGATGATGGCATTATGTATTATAATCGCAGGCTATGCATTCCCAATGATGAGGGAACCAAGGATCAAATTCTGAAGGAAGCCCATGACAGCCTTATAGAAAGACATCCAGGTTTCATCAAAACCTACATGTCTGTAAAGAAAAGCTTCTTTTGGCCTGGTCTGAAAAAGGATGTACTGAATCATGTACGTCAATGTCTGACATGCCAGAAAGTCAAAGCTGAAAGAGTAAAAATGTCTGGGAAGTTACATCCATTGGACATCCCCGAGATAAAGTGGGAATGTATCGGTATGGACTTTATTACTGGATTACCTTCAGTGCAATCAGGTTACAACTCCATTTTCGTGGTAGTTGACAGACTAACCAAAGTTCCCCATCTGATCCCAGTAAAAGAAACCTACACTGCAGTGGATGTGGCCAGAGTATTCCTCAAAGAAATCTTCAGATTGCATGGCCTACCCACCAGGAGAATAGTAAGTGATCAGTTTACTTCAAGGTTCTGGACTGCATTTTTCGAACTTGGATCTCAGCACAGCTTATCACCCTGAGACTGATGGTCAAACTGAAAGGGTAAACCAAGTAATCGAAGATATACTTCAGTCATGCTGTGGCAGGGAACCCAAGAAGTGGCTAAGCTATCTGCACCTAGTCGAGTTCGCCTACAATGCTTCTTATCACCGAAGTATCGGGATGAGCCCTTTTAAAGCTCTCTATGGACAAGATTGCTTAACTCCATTAACTTGGTCGGACCCATTGATTAGGGTCGAGATGTCCAAACAGATGCTTGACGACATGGAGTAGCAGATGCAGTCAATTCGTAAAGATATTAAAGCTGCCCAGGATCGACAGAAGCAGTATGCAAATAAGAAGAGGACAGACAGAAAGTTTGAAGAAGTAGATATGGTCTTCATTAGAGTACGGCCCAAAAGAAGTTCTCTATCTCTTGGGAAGTACAAGAAGTTATCCCCCAGATATTGTGGGCCATATTTGATTACAAAGAAAGTAGGTGACTTAGCCTACGAGCTTCTTGTGCCTCCTCATCTCAAAGTTCATAATGTATCTCATGTAAGCCTTCTAAAGAAATATGTGCCAAGCCCAAATCATGTACTTGATGATGAAATCCTAACCTCTTCAACCCAAGGGCAGATGGAACTCCAACTGAAGAAATTCTTGATGTTCGAGAAAAGATTCTCTGGAACAGAATTCTCAGAGAATTATTGGTAAAATGAAAGTTCTATCCTTTTGAAGATGCCACCTGGAAGAATGAAGCCAGTCTGTTTTTGCGGGATTACTCCCAGTTTGCGAGATGAGGGCATCTCGCGTTTTTCAAGTGGGAGAGAATGTAAGATTCCTCCCCAGCCTCTCAAGATGTCCATCATCTTCCCCTGTAAATCAAATCCCTCTTCAGAAATATAAAACTTGTTTCTACCAGTTTTGGCCTAGAGAGAGAAAATCTTCTAGAGAGTGGTAATTTAGTTTTTAAATATTTTTGGATAGAAAAATATCTCATCTTATTAAAATAAGTTTCCCTAAAACAGAAGTTCAAAAAGATTTTCAGAAGGTGCATTAGAAATTAAGTATAATCTGTTCAAGAGGCATTATCCTAGGGGTCCAGATTTTTGAAAATTTTAAAATTAAGGTTCCTATGGACCAATAAGATTCATCCAAATGTAGGGAGGAGATAAATAAAAGAATAAAAGGAAAATCTCCTAAAAATGAGTAAATACTCACATAAGATGAAGAGTTGACTAAGGACAAGGTTAATAGTTAAAAAAAGAGAGATATTTAGATGAAATGATACATTTTTGACACTTCAGTATGGGGGAATTCCCCTCATAAAGGAGGTGCCTATTTCACATGTGTGGGAGAGTTTTAAACTCCCAAATAATGAGATATTTTTATCTCTCGTCTCTCCTGTTTCAACTAGATCCAAAAAGTGAACTAAACTGACCCAAAAATAGTCAAAAATTGACCAAACTAATCTGAAAAATTCTAGAATCAGTTGGCTTGGTTAGAAGCTCACTTTTTCCTATAAATAGAAGCCTTCCCCTTTGTTGAAGCTTAATAGTGTTTTTGCAATGTTACCCTACTTCTCCCAAGAGCCAGAAAACTATGAATTTACTCATAATTCATTAGTTTTTTGACCTTTCCTCTTCTAAAGATTGGTGGCCACTCTTGTTTCAACAAGAGTAGAACCCTCAAACCATCAAGCCAAAGGAAAGCTCTCAAATTCCTTCATAAGTTGGAGATTCTTCTCTTTTCTATTCATTTTATGGTTTTTTATGATTTTAGTCTTCTCTAAATTGAATGTGATGTTATGCCTCATTGAAAAAAGGCATTTCCCTCTCTTCTTTAAGTAAATCCAACCATTCTTATCCTCAGGGACCGCTTCGTCGGCCCTCGCCCATCGTACCGGAAGCACACCATTTTTCACCATACCCAGGCTAGTCAAGACCTGGGCAAGTTTTTGCCGCGTGAGCTGCCCCTCGAACACTCCCCGCCAACTGTTCCAACCGAACTTCCCTTAGTTAAACACATATGCCAAATGCTCCCTCCAGCATTCTGGCGTAAGACAGTCCTTTAAGAAAATAGGGTTTCTATGCAAGTTTTCAGTTTTGATTTTGTTTAAATACTATGAATAAATCTTAAATCCGTATCCCAATACTTCTAGATCCAGGTCTGAATTCCAGACATAATTCCTCAAATTCTGTTAACTTGATCCTCAGATCAAAATCAAAAGTCTTAACTTAGTTTTGGATTCGGTGGGTGTTTTGAGTGCATTTTTCCTGAACTGGGCACATCGTCATTGATTGAAACTGACGAAGGAATTAGGTCTTGGTCAATAGTCTAAATCAGAGTTTTGGGTCTGGAAAGGTTCTTCCTAAACTATCTTTCTTGAAAGGTAATATTTCCATTTCTCTTTTTTTAAATTTCGTTCATTGAATATTTGCTTACAGATTTCTAAACTAAACATGAATTCCTAGGAGAAATAAAATAATCATTTATCTCGATCTCTAACTTTGATAGTTTATTTGAATTTTCTCCATCCCATGTTAGTGAATATGAAACGGTAGAATTTCCTCTCACATATTATCTACTTATTCATTTTTTTAATTTTTTCAAAAATTAACAGAGGAATAAAAAGAACCCTTATTTAATTATAAAGACTCTATATGCATCTAATTATGCATAAAATCCAATTCTGATGAAAGTCACACTTTTATCATCATAAAAATCATTTATGATGAAAATCACTCTTTTAACATGAAAGAATTTCTTTTATGCATATGTTTATGCATACAAATCATTTATGATGGAAATCACTCTTTTAATATAAAAGAATTTCTTTTATGCATATGTTTATGCATACAAATCATTTATGATAAAAATCACACTTTTAATATAAAAAATATCTTTTATGCATATGTTTGTGCATAAAAATCATTTATGATGAAAATCACACTTTTAATATAAAAAAATATCTTTTATGCATATGTTTATGCGTAAAAATCATTTATGATGAAAATCACACTTTTAATATTTTAAAAAATATCTTTTATGCATCCATTTATGCATAAAAATCATTTATGATGAAAATCACACTTTTAATATAAAAAAATATCTTTTATGCATATGTTTATGCATAAAAATCATTTATGATGAAAATCACACTTTTAATATTAAAAAATATCTTTTATGCATATGTTTATGCATAAAAATCATTTATGATGAAAATCACACTTTTAATATTAAAAAATATCTTTTATGTATATGTTTATGCATAAAAATCATTTATGATGAAAATCACACTTTTAATTTTAAAAAAGATCTTTTATGCATATGTTTATGCATAAAAATCATTTATGATGAAAATCACACTTTTAATTTAATATTAAAAATTTTATCTTTTATGCATATGTTTATGCATAAAAATAATTAATGATGAAAATCACACTTTTAATATAAAAAAATATCTTTTATGCATATGTTTATGCATAAAAATATTTATGATAAAAATCACACTTTTAATATTAAAAAATATCTTTTATGCATAAAAATTATTTATGATAAAAATCACACTTTTAATATAAAAAATATCTTTTATGCATATATTTATGCATCATAAAAATCATTTATGATGAAAATCACACTTTTAATAAAAAAATATCTTTTATGCATATGTTTATGCATAAAAATCATTTATGATGAAAATCATTCTTTTATGATCAAAATAAAATTTCAATAAGCTTCCTTCTATACATAGAATTTAATTCTAAAGAAAGTAACACTTTCTTTTTATAGAATATTTTTAGTAAGTATTTTTCTATACCTAGGATGAAAAATAACACTTTAAGAATACATATACGATGGGAATTACTCTTTTTGAATAAAAAAGTTAAACTTATTTTCCACAATTTTAGAAAAAATTCGCCATAACCTCCTTTGTATGACTGACCATTTTTCAATTTTTAACTCTTTACAATTAATCAGAAGTTCACCAAGATTATTTAAATCATTCAGTGCCAGGACACCTAAGGAGGATCCTGGAGGGTTCTGACCAGGCGATGCACGGGCTCGCGGTGCTTAGGACACCCATACGTATGTCGAGGAAGATATATATATGTATGTTGACGAAATGATTATTGTAATCTGTTACTGGATCTCGTTGTTGACCAGCTGGTCCCAACGGAGAGTCCAGATTGGTATTGTTTTTGTGAAACAAGGGATTGAATGGAAATTTTGAATTATGAAATCTGTGATCATATCCATTTTGTCAATGGATTATTTTTATATTAAAGTTTTAAAGAGGAGTGTGTGCGTATCTGTTTTCTAAAGCTAAAGTTAAGAAAGGCATTTCAATTATGGGTGGGTGAGTACTTGTCTGGATCTACTGATTCCAGTGGCAGGGTGGTGGCTAACCCATGGGGCCGGATGGGGTTAGGCTGGAATCAGTGGAGTTTTAATAATCAAACTGAAACATCTTAGGATTACGCTAGGATTCGAGTAGCTAGTTAATTCCCTGATAAATTTCTCAGTCGAGTGGATCAACGGCTATGCCTGATCTTTGATTAGGAAAAAAGCGTTGAAATTACTCAAATGATCAAATTATATCAGAGATAGTTTCCTTCTATCTGGTTTATTCAGGTGAAGGATAGTTTAGAATTGATCTTGTTAGAAAAAAATTTATTAAGAAAATTCAAAAAGGTGAAATCGTCCCCGCTTTCCGGGCATGGGAAATTTTCCTGGTTTCGGTTTTTGGAGTGACCACCAGCCTAGTCTCGTGCCCGGACATTCGTGGGCGAGGCCCCGAGTGAGAAACCCTACCCCGCGCATGAGGGGGTTGCTTCCGTTCTCAGCTATACCGGGAGTCCGGTGGTGCGCGGAGGGGGCAGAGGGATCTCACATCTTCTGTATTCCGTATGCAAAGGTATCCTGATTATTGTTAATCATCATTAACTTTTATGGAGCGTGGTTTGCTTGGAAGCTACTCAAATAGAATGTTCAAGAGTAGGGATGAGGGTTGGATTCGAGAGGCACAAGCGGAGGTGGAGAGAGCAAACAATGATGCATTGGCTTTGGATCCAATCATTCAGAATGGGCTACAAGTGGGTCTTACTGAGGTTACAGCTTTGTTGCAGACCGAGACCTCAACAGTTGTGCAGAGGGCACAATCATCAGAAACAACACCGCCTAATTCATCCCAGGTTGGTGGTGCACAAAGGAGAGACAATCTTGCTAGAGTTATGTTTAATATGAGAGAGAGAGGATAAATGTGAGAATTGTATTTGGTGATCATGACTCAGGTGATGAGAGTGACAATAGTGGGAGATGAAATAGTGCTTGGATGTTATGACTTTGGACACAATGTTGGTATTTTGTTTATCTCTAAGACATCATATTTTGTAGGCTTTATAAAATTCATGCAAGGACTCTTATCGTATGTGTTGAGCACCAGATTGGGACTAGGCATGCACTGACTCAGTATGGATACATGTTGCATGTATACGCAGGTTAACATGTTGGTGGAGATGCATGCATACGTAGGTTAACAAGCTGCGGGGCTAGTGGAGATCCATGTATACGTAGGTTATCAGGCTGTTGGGGTTGTTGGGTACGTGGACATGCAAGCTGTGTAAAGGGTGGTGTGTAAAGGGGGCGCCCATGCATGGGCAGTCACTTTTTTAATAATGTAAAAAGAAAATTCAGGAAATCTATCGAGATCGAACAGATAAATGATTATTTTATTCCTCATAGGAATTCATAGCTAATTTAGAAATCAGTTAAGTGTATATTCAAAGAAAGAAATTTGGTAAAATAGTAACTGAATTATCAAACCTTTTCGAGAAAGATAGTTCAGGAAACATCTTATATGACTCGAATCCTGAATCAGACTATGACCATTCAAGAGTGCACAAGGCACTTTTTGGCTGCCCACATGTTGGGCAATATTGTTACACCCCTTAGGCGGTGTGTAAAGACCCTCAAATGTTGAGAGTAGATCCTTTGTTCATTGGTAGATACCCATATGGCATAGATCCCTCCTTCTTTGGTAGATACCCAACACTACGCCACAAGCTATTCGTTGCACGTAAAGCTTGTTGATGCAAGTCTGTGAACAAGAACGTGGACGGCATATTGGAGCCATCGAACGTGGCATGAGGGTGTTTACAGACTACGGGCCTATCCACTAAAAAGGTTGAGAGCTATGGGCAGGCACCTTTTTGATAAACAATTGCTTGGCGACAATATCCTTTACAGACCATGGGCATGCCCACGGAAAAGGCGTCCTACAGCTGTGGACAGGCTATTCCGCCCGAAACTAGAATGGTGGTTGTTGGGCTCCAGTCAGCAAACACATCAGCACGCTGAGGGTGCATGGGCGTGGTCACAGTCTGTAAAGGAATGTTAGACGGGTGGGTGATTGTGGTGATCTGATTGGTTGGGCAAAACTTTTTCGAGGGCTTCCACCCAAGTGTGTACACACCCTAAAATGCCTTGAAACACACATATCGGTGGGCAACTTTAGACCATTTACATACCAAGTTTCGTCCACGTTTTTGTAGGTGGTTGCCATTGGGTCTAGACCCAACCTTATCAGGTCAGCAAAACCCCAGTTAAAACCTTTGAAATTGTCTTGGTACACACTTATATGTAAGCCACCAATTGGGTGGATTTTTTTTTTTTTTTTGTGGAGTGCAAAAGTTGCATCCCCAAAGTGGGAGGGAAGTGGTGAGAAAAGAAGGTGAGGGACCCCCACCCACTCTCCAACAAGCCCTTTCAAAGTTTTTCTTGAAGTTGTTGAGATATCCTACTTATCCATCCCCATCTTGGGAGCTGTTCTCTCCGTCTCTCCCACATCTCATGGCACTTCTCTCATGGCCTTTCCTTCACTCCTCATGGCCCCTCACAAGGCCTCCCCTGTGACCTTGGGGCATGGCCCCTTGGCCCTCTCTTGGGTGTCTTGGGGAGGCAACATAGGCATCCCCAATCGGATTTTCTTTGGGCCAACCCCCTTTTCCACCATTCTGGTCTACTTTTGCCTTGGGTTCGGGCCCCCCACATTCACCGTTCACTGCCTTCATCTTGGGCTTCCTTCCCTTTGTCATTCCGGTGCTCTACTTTGGCATCTATACAGGATTAATGAGAACCCCACCTCCCTCCACGTGGGCAAAAGAGGTGGGGCTAATTCAAAATAACCACTCCTCCTTCAAGCGTGAGGAGGAGCCAAATCTCACATATTCCAATGCAATTTTGAATTTGAATCTAAGAAGATATCACCTCACATCTTTCAATGAAATCTTTGTATACATGCTTACATACCTATAGATACACACACTTATATATATTTTGTATGTATGTGTATCTATAGGTATGTAAGCATGTATATATAAATAGTGTGCATGTGCATGTGTGTGTGTGTGTGTGTGTGAGAGAGAGAGAGAGAGAGAGAGAGAGAGAGAGAGAGATTACATGTAAGATGCATTTATTTGAGAGTGAGCACACCTCACCACTCATCCCTACCATTAAAATTTAATCTAAAATTTAATTAATTAAAATTATATATATGTGTGTAAATCTATTTAAGTGTGTGTGTGTCTGTGAGAGAGAGAGAGAGAGAGAGAGAGTTTCTATGTGAGAGAGTGTGAGTGAAGACAGAGAGAGAGAGAGAGTGTGTGTGTGTGTGTGCATGAGAGAGAGAGAGAGAGAGAGACTGAGAATTTCTATGTAGGAGATAGTTTGTGTGGGAAGAGATAGTGTGTGTTTTCATTAGTGTATGTACGGTGTGTACATGTGTGTGTGTGTGTGTGTGTGTGTGTGAGAGAGAGAGAGAGAGAGAGAGAGAGAGAGAGAGACGACAGATAATTTCTACGCAGGAGATAGTTTGTGTGGGAGGAGAGAGTGTGCGTTTAGATTAGTGTATGTGCGGTGTGTACATGTGTGTGTGTGTGTGTGTGTGTGTGTGTGAGAGAGAGAGAGAGAGAGAGAGAGAGAGAGAGAGAGAGTATATGCATGCATGTGCGTACATCTACATCTATGTGTAGAATGTGCGAGAGAGAGTGAGATGGGGCAGACCTGGAGAGAGAGAGAGAGAGAGAGAGAGAGAGAGAGAGAGATGTAATGAGGGAGGGTGAAAAGAGAGAGAAAGAGAGTGAGAGATAGAGAATAAAAAGTATCTTTATATATAAATAGTGTGCATGTGTGTGTGTGTGTGTGTGTGTGTGTGAGAGAGAGAGAGAGAGAGAGAGAGAGAGAGAGAGATTACATGTAAGATGATGCATTTATTTGAGAGTGAGCACACCTCACCACTCATCCCTACCATTAAAATTTAATCTAAAATTTAATTAATTAAAATTATATATATGTGTGTAAATCTATTTAAGTGTGTGTGTGTGTGTGTGTGCGTGTGTGTGTGTGAGAGAGAGAGAGAGAGAGAGAGAGTTTCTATGTGAGAGAGTGTGCGTGAAGAGAGAGAGAGAGAGAGTGTGTGTGTGTGTGCATGAAGACAAAGAGAGAGAGTGTGTGTGTGTGTGTGTGTGTGTGCATGAGAGAGAGAGAGGCTGAGAATTTCTATGTAGGAGATAGTTTGTGTGGGAGGAGATAGTGTGTGTTTTCATTAGTGTATGTACGGTGTGTACATGTGTGTGCGTGTGAGAGAGAGAGAGAGAGAGAGAGACGACAGATAATTTCTACGCTGGAGATAGTTTGTGTGGGAGGAGAGAGTGTGCGTTTAGATTAGTGTATGTGCGGTGTGTACATGTGTGTGTGTGTGTGTGAGAGAGAGAGAGAGAGAGTATGTACATGCATGTGCATACATCTGCATCTATGTGTAGAATGTGCGAGAGAGAGTTGCATGCCCTCTCATATCACTGGTGCAGGTTGCATGCCCTCTCACATCACTGGTGCGGGCTCCATGCCCTCTCACAACATCATCAGAATTCCCTTCAATGGATAACCTGCGAGTGTAAGATTCCTCCTCAGCCTGAATAAGGATTAAGCCTTTACCTCAATCCTCTGTAATCATTCCCTATTTTAGAATACAAGAAAATATTATTTTCCCTTGTTTTTGCCTAGAGAGAAGAAAAATTCTAGAGAGAAGTATTCTCCTAATATCAAAAATATATTTCCCTGAAACAGAAGTTCAAAATAAATGCTCCAAGGTGCATTAGGAATCAATTAAAAATGATATAAGGGACCTTAGCCTAAGGGTCTAGATTTTCAGAAATTTTTGGATTATGGTCTAATTAAGGTTCCAATGGGCCAATAGGATTAATCCAAGTGTTGGGATGAGATAAATCCGATGAATAAATAAAATACCCAAAAATGAGTAAATGCTCACATAAGATGAAGAGTTGATTAAGTACAAGGTTTATTAGTTAAAAATTAAGAGATATTACTAAAAAAATGAGATATTTCAGAGAAATGATGAATTTTTGACACCTTGGTAAGGAGAGGGGGACCTTTGAGTTAGGCGCCTCCTTCACATGTGTGGAAGGGTTTTTAATTCAAAAAAGTTGTGATATTTTTATCTCTCCTCTCTCTTGGATCAAACTAGATCAAAAGGGGAGCCAAACTGGTCCAAATCTTGTTCAAATTCAGTCAAACTGAAGCTGGAAATTTCTAGAACCCAGTTGGACTCGGTTAGTGGCCTCCCTCACCTATAAATAGATCCTCATTCTTTTGTATTCTCATCTCTGAACTATACCATGCTAGTATTATATTAAAATAATCATATTCTCTATTATCCCTTAAAAATCCTCTACTTTTGGGGAGCTTGGAGCTTCTCTCTCTCTCTTTAACAACTCTTGGAGCTCTCTTCTCCACTTGCTAAACCAATTGATTGGTTGGGGGCTTCACTTCTAGAAAAAGAAGCAAGCTAATCCTTGAGGTAAGAATGAATTTTATGGTTTTTTGTTAAATTTTCTCAAATGACTCCTCTTCTCAACCCCTCTCAAGCTTGAGAAGTTTTCTAATTGGTTGTTTTAAATTCAAATCAAGCTTTCCTTAAGAATTTTAATGTGTAATCAAGAAAACGTTAAACTTTATGCTTATTTAGAATGCTTTCTTATATATATATCTCTCTCAAAAAGAATAGTCATTCCTATGGCTAATTCTTTAGCAAAAGAATGCTTCTCATTGATAAATTCTTATTTCAAAACCAAACTCTAAGTTTGCTAAGCTAGAAAATAAGAAAATGGTATTTTCATGCTTTTATGTTAGCAAAATAATGGTTCTTCTTTTAGATTATTTATAAGCAGTTAAAAACTACTTTAATTGATTCTAAATGAGAAAGAGATAATCCTATCAATTTGGGAAAAGAGGAATAATGGAAATAGCTTAATCTAGTGGAATAATCATAATTAAGTTTACTAGTATTGCACCCGCGCATTGCTGTGGCGGTCGACTAAGGTTCTAGAAAAGAACTATTCCCTCTCTACAACCATCTTTCTCTCTCTCTCTCACACACACACACATGCACATGCACATGACTCTCTCCCTCTCTTTGTCACGTACACACACTCTCAAATGTTGAAACTCTCTCTCTCCTCTCACATGCACACACATACACACCTGCTCTCTCTCTCCTCTCAGATGCACACACATATACACACCTGTTCTCACATGCACACACATATACACACCTGTTCTCTCTCTCTCTCTCTCTCTCTCTCTCTCTCTCTCTCTCACACACACACACACACATGCACACACTCCCTCTCTCTTCTTACACTCTCCCACACATAGAAGCGCTCTCTCTCTCTCTCTCTCTCTCTTTCAATCTCTCTCTCTCTCTCTCTCTCTCTCTCTCTCTCACTTACACACTCTCTCTCTCTCTCTCTCTCACACACACATACATACACATATGTAAATATATAGTATATACAATATTATGTTTTAGATACATAAACCTATACATAGACACACATACTTATACATATATACATGTATTTAAAAATATAAATACAAACATCGACATAATTTAATTAATTTTGATTAAATTTTAATGTGCGGAGATAGGTGATAAGTTGTGGTCACTCTTAAATATATAGATAGAT